>NW_027466068.1:7270000-7397500 GCF_046127955.1 Nelusetta ayraudi | reverse complement strand
TTATGCCCCGGCCTTGGGGGAACCAGGACACAACATAAAGGCTCCCCCCCTTCTCCCAGCTCTCAAATTAGACAAAGGTGCTTCGTCCACAGGATGGTTTTTATTAAACGTCACCATCATTTCACTGGCGTCAGGGAGGGCATGGCCAAAACAACAAACAAAATGGCTCTCTTATGGATCTTACCTATGAAGAAAACAATCAAATAAATGACAGTCAAAATAACCTCCTTAACCAAAACACAGGAGAAAAGGGTCACAACACAAATGGCTTCCCTCCCCTACGGGCTACATGGACACAAAGGGAACTGAAATAGATTACAAAACAGAATTGATGGCTGAACACAGAATGCTGCTGCTGCGGCACATGGCCTCTGGTTGGGAGCTGGGAGAAGGACAAAGAGACCGAGGTGTTGAAGTCCTCCTCCTTAAATATTGGCACCAGCCAATCACCTTCCCGCACCTGGAACAAGCAAAAAAAAGGGAACACAGGATCTACTGCGCCATCTAGTGCCCAAACGGACACACAGCAGACAAAAGGAACTGACAACAATGTAAAGCCAAATCTATACATTTACATAACACTCGGATACAAACAAATAAACATGTTGATGCTGTGAAACTACTTTGGAGGAAATGAGACAGATTAAAAAAGTTTCAACACGACCATGACGTCATTGATCGGAGATTGATGACATGACGCCCGATCATGAACGTTTCTAAAAATGCCAAATATCGGCAGATCCGATACAGCCGATAAGATCGGTGTAAAGCCTAGAAAACACACACAGGGTTGATAATAGGGGTGGGGCGATACGGCTAACCCACGATTCGATACTGTGACGATATTTGGCCCACGATAATGACAACATCACGACACACGATATCTTCGATATCTTCGAAATTTTGCAGACGATATGTGACTGAAAAAGAAAAAAATACTCATAAAAAGGAAAATGCCTGTGATCTTGCATTTATTCCAAAACTTTGTATAATGTACAAACAAACGTGCACTGCACAAGCAAACATATTAAAGTGCATGAACATTAATAACTTTCATGTAAACAAGGACAGTGCTTTCTGGTAATGTAAAGTCAGTAGCAACTTGTCTTATCTCAACTTGGGGACTTGGGATATACAAACCGAAGGGAAGATGAGAGAGGGAAAAAATCCTTTCACTGCCCCGATTCTGAAAATCAATAAAAAAAAATGATGCAGACAAAATAAATAAATAAATAACCGCGTCCCCAAAATATACGGGACAAAGTGAAGTGCGTCCCCCATCAGTTCATTACGGGACAGGCTTTTTAGTTGCCAAATATGGGACAATCGCATATTTTACGGGAGGGTTGGCAACCCTATCTAGACCACAGACGGAAGTTAAATGAGGTTTTGTCATTTTCCCTAAAAAACGGGACAAATTGTGTCCCGGGAGAGATTTTATCTTTCCCGGGACAGGTGGACAGGTGGTGTTTGGAAAAAAATATTGATATTTGGCGTCAGTGTATCGATTATTTATTGCGACAGAAAGCACAACAATATATTGCAATATTGATTTTTTTTTCACCCACCCCTAGTTGATAAGTGTATGAATAATTGTGTGAATGTTACCGTGACAGCTGGGGAAACCCTGCCAGATGACTCCACGACGGTCTCCATGTGGTCCAGCAGCACAGCCTCACTAAACCACACGGGATTGGACGGGATGTCTGTGTAAAATGCAGTCTCAAAAGCTGTTGGTACCGTCTATAAAAAAAAAAGGGGAAAGGAAATCAGAGTCAACTTAGGATAAGTGTTCATTTTTAAAATAAAAAGTTGCACTGTTTGACAAATACACGATTGGGGGGGAAAAAAAAAAAGAGGGATGAACAGGTTACCTCAACCTCCTGTCCAACAAGAGTCCATTCAGGAGCAGGTCCATACACTGGCATGTGGACAGGACCTGTCACAACCACTCTGGGAGACACCCTGGGCGATGATTGGTTGTGGCACAACACCACTGGCCTAGGTGAAGGGGGTGCGAGCTGATGGAGCATGCAGCATGCAGACACTCCACCAAAATCAGTCCTGAGGTGCACCTAAACAGAAAACAACATGTTAACACATATTTGTCATATCAAATGAAGAGCAAGTAAGGCTGAAGAAGGCAAAACTTACACCATCATAACACCACCATGTACAGCTGACGAAGGGGGAGGTGATCGGCCATATACACAAATGTTACACCTGGAAGAAGTGTCACATAATCAATTATGTAATCACACAATTCTAAGAAATATCTGTTAGCACAGTGTCACTGAAGAGAAAAAAATACAACAAAAATATGTATTTTACACACCCATGCGTGCAGCAACACGATGATATACTTGACGTAGCGCTGTTTGTAGTTCTGGCTTGACAGTCAGGCGAGGTGGAAAGTCAAGCACAAACACCTACAAAATAGTTGTATAAAAAAAAAAAAAACCAAAACAAACATAAAAATGCAAAATAAATTCATGAATATTCTTGTTATTGAACTATGGATCATGGAATTACTTGATATTGATAAAACAAAGTGGCGATGACATTCATGTGTTCAAATTTGTTTGTCACAGCAGATAAACAAACCTTGGGCCAGCGGTCCAACACAGTTGCCAGTAGTGCAGCAAAATCCTGGGCGGAGTCTGTTACAAGCCCGTGTTCAAGGTTGTTGCCCGGGGCGAGAACACAAAACCATCCACAAGTGGACAGAGATGTGAGTCTCCCACCACCAGAACAAAAACATTAAGAAACTCGTGGCTTGACAAAATCACGACCCATACCTTCTTGTCTGGTTGCTGGGCCTAGGGTTAGGAAACCCTAACCCTAATTTAAGCTAACCCTAACCCTAACCCTAGTTTCAGCCTTATTGTTAACCCTAATTCAATGCAAGTCTATGGGGTGAATTTTCAACTTTGTCCTAGAGACATGGGGCCACTTGCTTTTTCATCAGGAGCCCCCAAGAAGCGCCCACGCTAGATTTGGGGCTTCTAGCCAATGAGGAAAAATTTGGAGCAGACACGACAGGGTTACAGCTGAGAAGGCACTTAAGATCCTCAAAGGACTGTTGCCACTAGACCAAACAAATGGTTTCAATGGACTGGTTAATTCTTCTCTCGTGGCCGGCAGCTCCACTGCCTTGGTGCTGGAGATGCCCGCTCAGGGGCGCCGCCAGGAATTTTGCGCCCCCTTCAAAAAAACAAAAACAAATGGGCCTCCTGTGCGCAGCGCTTGTCAAAAGCTTCACATCACTCAAAAAATACAGTATAGTTCAATAATAGTGCTTGAGTCCATCTTTGACAGTGTCAATGTATTTTTATTGTGAATTCTCCACAAAGCAAACTCTTAACATTTATGAATGATTCATGAAAAAAACACTTGATGTCTCTCGGACAAAGTTGAGCTTTGACCTTCATAGACTTGGACTGCATTAGGTTTTAGCGATAAGGCTGGAATTAGAGTGAGGGTTTCGGGGTTCCTCATGGGCTAGAAGCCCCAAATTTGGCGTGGGTGTGTCCTGGAGGATCCTGATGAACCTGAAAGTGGCCCCATGTTTCTAGGACAAATATGACCTTTGACCTCCATGGACTTGCATTGAATTAGGGTTAACGATAAGGCTGAAACTAGGGTTAGCTGAAATTAGGGTTAGGGTTTCGGGGTTCCTCAAGAACTAGAAGCCCCAAATTTGGCGTGTGCGCTTCTTGGGGGCTCCTGATGAAAAAGCAAGTGGCCCCATGTCTCTAGGACAAAGTTGACCTTTGACCCTCATAGACTTGTATGGCATTAGGGTTAGCGATAAGGCTGGAATTAGAGTGAGGGTTTTGGGGTTCCTCATGGGCTAGAAGCCCCAAATTTGGCGTGGGTGTGTCCTGGAGGATCCTGATGAACCTGAAAGTGGCCCCATGTCTCTTGGACAAAGTTGACCTTGGACCCTCATAGACTTGTGTGGCATTAGGGCTATCGATAAGCGATACAAACCTGGTGAGTTTAAGACTTAGTGACTCTACGTACATTGCCAGAGAAGGTGGTAATGTTCTTGAATGAACAGAAAGTGTCGTCATTGTCCAAGGCTGCTGTCCTCGCAGATGAGTTTGTGTTGACCCACAAAAATGTGATCTCATCTTCCCCCCCGATCGGACACGCCTTCTGCTTCTCGTCCCACAAGAGCCAAGTCTAGCCACCTCCCCCTTGAAAAGGCTAGAGGGAAGGGACTTCTGGTTTGGCCATAAAGCGGTAGACTGCGCGACACCAGGGCTCTCGACCGTCTAGGGTAAAAACTCCCCGAAAACTTGAATAACTATTGGCAGATATCATATTACAATACAAAGTGATCAGGGGAACGTTGGAATGGGAAGGAAAACTCGATTCAACCAAAACAGAAACACGGTAACAGACAATATGGCGGAACTACCAGCTTGCTCTGAAACAGAGGGAGATGGCGAAACGAACTCCTCGTGACTAACGACGCGGAAAAGGGCTCGGACATAGAAATTATTAGCAAGGAGATACGGGATTTAAAAACGGAATCAAAAGAAGTCCTTCGCACGTTTGGAGAAACACTGAGGAACGACGTGGAAAAAGACTTTGACGACTTCAAACACAAAATAAATCAACAACTTGCGAAAGTCGTCACCGAACAGGAGCTCCAGACCGGCAAGATCAACGAGGCTGAGTCGCGGATTGAAAAGCTAGAACGTTGGGCACAGGAAGCTAATAACGCTCTGGTCATATCACTGAGAGAACAAAAAGCTCTTCAGGACAAGTTAACTGACCTGGAGTCCAGGCCGAGGAGAAACAACCTACGTATCTATGGAGTCACTGAAGGAGAGGAGGGAGAATCTGTGGCCAAGTTTGTGGAAGACCTGCTGAAAAGCGAACTGCACCTGCCAGCAGATTTTAATTTCCAAATTCAGAGAGCACACCGCTCCCTTGCACAGAAGCCAGCGGACGGTGCCCAACCGAGACCCATCATTGTTAACTTTCTGGAATTTACTACCAAAGAGAGGGTCCTGAGAGAGCTATGGAGAAAGAAAATAGAACTGGGGAATAAAGTACCATCATTCCATCACGATTACGCGACAGAGATGGTCCAAAAGAGAAAGGAGTACAACACTGCTAAAAGAATCCTGAAGGAGAAGGGCATCCGCTTCCAGACGCCATTCACCAAGATGAGGACCCACTGGGATACGGGAACTCGAACCTACAACAGCGCAGAGGAGGTAAAGGAGGAATTGGCGAGACGCAGCCTGGCGGAGAAGACGGCGGTGGCGACGGGTGCGGAGGGGCCTGCGGCACTCGGTGCCCCGCACTACGACGGAGTGGCAGTGCAAGGAGGGATCCTGGAGGGGCTACGCATCAGCAGCGACACGAGAAAGAGAAAAGCTACAAGAGTTTCAAAGATTCTTTGATTAAATTCAGAGAATAAAGGGAAGAAAGCAGGTAGGGATGTTCTAGTATGACCGGTGTTTTTAGTTGACAAATTATTAAAATTGAATTCCCATGTTAATAGAAAAGAGACTGTGGGAAGTCCGGGTCGCTCCTTTTTTTCTAACGTTGGACTCATTTAGAACGACTAAAATCCTCATTGCAGGTTCAAGTGTGATTTCTAAATTAGGTTAGATTTTTGACTGCCTTCACGCAGGCCGGACAGAGACACGCCGTAGTTTGGCCATGCCTGAGCTACAGGAAACACATCTCTCTCAGCAAGAGCTAAATCAACATGATTTAAAAGCTAAACTCGACACAACTAATGGCAACAGAAGTCAGACCCGCCTGTCGAAACTTGTCAACGTCTCTCTAGCCGAACTCGGGATGTTTGATGTTTGGAGGGACCTCCACCCGTTACAGAGGACTATTTTTTTTATTAACATTACAGACAGATACAGAATAGAGGAATGTAAAATAGGAACGACTGACTTGTACTGACACAGTATTAATTACCTTATTATTTGTCTAAATAAGAGGAAGAAAAACACACTTTGGAGATTAAATGTGGGTATGCTAAATAATCCAAAAACACTGGAGGAGGTTAAGAAAGAGATTAAATGCTCTATGGAGGAGAACATAGATAGTCCAGTAGACACTACCATACTGTGGGACACAATTAAAGCTGTGATGAGAGGGAGGTTAATAGCGAGGGCAGCCTATCAAAAAAAGACTAGATGTGGCGAGGGGGAGGGTCTGGTGGAGGTGGAGACAATTCAGATGGTGGGTATAAAGGAAAATTGTGGGGGGTGGGGGGGGGGGTGCCTGACAATGCCACCTGGGGAGTTGCACCCCAGGAAATAAACTATAATAAAATTCCTCGGGCTACACAGGTTCGTTACGCTTTGAAATTTAAGAGGACGAGACGGACTTCCAATGAAACAGCTTTATTTGACAACAATTTAAAATAGACCAGGTTTAGCTGCCTGAGTGTCAAGGAAATAAGTACCATACCAAAAAGACTGTTCAACATAAGAAAATAAGGGGAACAGAGCCAAAGAAACCAAAGAAAACTCAAAAAAGGGAATAAACAAAGCTAAGGGAATCACTACAAACCAAAATTCACGCTACGCCAACTCCTGTCCTAAAGAAAAGAGAACAAAATTAACATACTAATACCTTGAGACACCCAGGCAAGCGTTAAACAGTTAGAACTAAAGGAAAACTTTTATTTATTCTTCGCGCACACACACACACACACGCGCGCACACACACACACACGCACACACACACACACACACGCACACACGCACACACACACACACGAACACACACACACACGAACACACACACACACACACACACACACACACACACACACACACACACACACACACACACACACACACAGGACCAAAACCCAAAACAAAAAGGTAACGATCACTGGGGAACAAGATATTAATGAAATAAAAAAGGAAATCAAACTATAACAAAATCGCTACTCAATAGAAAACCCAAAGTTTCACCAAAATTTCACAACAAAACAAAGAAAAGAAAACCAACCAAAGAAAGTGCTTACGCTAACAAAAGAAACAGACAAACTGAATTGTCTAAACCAAATAAACCAAAATCAAAGGAAAAGTGTCCGCGTTGTGGTGGTGACACCGCTGTTACCCGGCTAGACTGGTGCGGCAATTGATTGCGAGGACATCGCCACCGCAACAGTAACAGAGGGGAATGGAGAAAACAGAGGAAGACGGAGCGACTGCACCCAGGCAGGGGGTTGAGACCAGCGTCCTTCCAGTACCCGTCTCGGCGCACCGGTGTTCAACTGCAAGGCAGCCTCCCCGCCGAGCGCCAGAGGAGGAGGTGGGGCGGGGGGGGCCTGCGGTGAGTGCACAACGATCACGCACACACAACGCCACCTCCCGATGAACGGGCACCCGCCAGGGTTCCTCCTCCGGCTGTGCTTATGGCCCAGCCCGCTCTGGGATTGCTAGCCGAAATGCTAAGAACTGCGAAGGACAGAGTTCTCAGCGTGGACACGCCAGAGGACAGAGTGCTGACTCCAGCCTGCGCTTCTTTTTAAAAGAGCTGCTTTCACTCTGCACTCTGGCGCAGGTGTAATCAGTGCGTTTACATGCAGAGCTTAATCGGACTAAGCAATAATTCGGTTTTCTCGTCCAATCGGAGTTCTCACCTTGTCCCCCTATACATGCAGCTGAGAAATTTGAATTACTGACGGGAACGTGTCCTCCTCCCAACAGTAGGGGGTGGAGTGAGCCTTTTCAGCTGGTCAGCTACTTTCGGTTGACATATTACATCATTATGATATAGAATGATAGTTCATAATGTACGTGTTACTTACTTTGCAGATAAGCTGTACCCTATTTCTTGTGCTCATGGTTATCTTAAAAGATAACCATGAGACAAGAACATTGTTTACTGTTGGAGGGCTACAACAACACAATGTCTTCGATGCTACGCTTTGTGCCGTCGCCACGGACCCCAAACTCTCGTTCTTGTTGGATGCCGGTTCTGCGCAGACTGGTGGGAGAGTTTGTGTACAGGTTTTGCAAAGGAACGGTGTCTTCAGTTATACACACGCTCATTAAAGTGCCGACCGTGGAGGAAGCTTGTGCCGTTTCCAGCAGAATAACAGCGAAATTATCGAAATAAAAACAAATCAGAAAAACATCTCTTTGCTGTGCTTTTATTTACAAAGTTGAAATTCTTCTAACTTACAAAAAATGTGAACGAAAAGGTAGAAATATAAATACGAAGGAATACGTATTTGTTCAGGGGTGCGCAAAGCCGGAGCCCTGCATTTGCTGCGCTACCCTTTTTAAAAAGGTCTCCGTTGCGTGTTATTTTAATATGTCCATCTCTTTTAGAAGAGAAAGCATCGCCCCGGTCTCATCCTCTCTCCAAATGTCAACATTCTTATTCGCGTTTGCCAGGTTGTTTCGCGCCGAAGGCAATAATTAAAATTTCTCTAGTACCATGTAAACGCACTGAGGGACGCAAAGACTCCGGCGCAGGTGTGATTGATGACGCGAAGGTGGGGGCAAACCCACCTGCCACATTGTTAATTAATTCAATTAATTAATTAAAGTGCTTTTTGAACCTTTGGCCGCTCCGTAGATTGTGGAAACGGGAAATGAATTGACTCACAGCACACAGTCACACGCTTGCAGCCGGCTTGTAAGCACAACAAAAAAAAAGAAAAAGACACTGAGCGTAGATGAGCACTAGGAAGGACTAACATGGATAAGGCGTCAATTGTAAATGGAAAGTTCCACTTCAAAACCCTGCCAGATGGCAGTCTTGACAGGACAAAAGTAATGTGCATTTACTGTAAAGCTGTATTTAGTTTCCACCGGAGTACGAGCAGTCTTACCTTTCACTTGTCTGCGAAGCATACAGCTGACGCGGAGAGCCCTCTGCCCCCTTCTGAGGTAAAGCAAACCACGTTGGATGGTGTGGCACGGAGACCACTGGCCGCGTCCACCACACGCCAACTTTCAACAGCGGGGGCTAAATGGGTGTGGCTACGGCTTGCAGGCCAATTAATGTGGTGGAGGACGAGGGTCTGCGCGATATCATATATATTATACTGACTATGGATGAATATGACACTGACTGGATGATTATGGCACTGACTGTGGATTACTATGGATGCTGAACAGCTGTTATAGGCTATACTGCCTAACTGCACTATATCAGTTGAGTCCTGTACTGTATTGCACTGCCCCCTGTTTAATGCACACTTTATTTGTTGTTTTGATTTAATTTAATTTATTTTGTGCATCACAGTTTGATGCAATGCATAAGTGTCATCCTTTTGTCTTAATGGCTGCTGAAAAAAGGGGATGAATAGTTCAAGTTCGAGTTGAAAAGTAAAATAGAGAAATTTTGGTAGTACTAGTAATCATTACTATGTAATGTTACGGTTATGCCCATCTGTTATCTTTGTTGGGCTTGAGTTTATGATTATTTTTTTTTACCCTGTGCATCTTTTGTTTTGTTAGTAGTACTTGTCATTGCTCCAACACGAATAAACATGCTGCATCCCACTAGATGGCGCATTTGCCTTATTTACAAGGACCACGGACATCGGAGCTGATTGCTGCCACTCTCAGCAGCGTGAGTCTAAGGTCTACTAAGATTCCACAATCTATTACACCTCGTGAGCAAAACAGGCTACAGGTAAAATTAAACATCTTCAGTTGAGCAACTCAGGCAAGTTAAACTGATTTAAAAACAAACAAACAAAATAATACTAGGAAAAGAATCCTCTATATGTCAATAAATACAACAGATTGAGTATTCATCAAAAAAAATGCTTACTTTAAATAAGAAAATCCAACAAACCAACAAGTGCAACACTAAAACGCAAACCAACAATCAAAATAATGCTTAATTGCCTTAGTTTCGTCCCACACTTATCAGCTTAGCTACTAAGAATAACACACATTATTCACCTGGACAGAAGGAGGTTCTGAGGAACGTGTTGGTCCTGGAGCTTCCTGGTCAGGATGTTCGGGAGATCCCTCTGGCTCAATGTCTGGAGCGCCAACATATTTTAGAATTGCTCCTGCAGAGACAAAGCTCATTAGATCATCAAGCAAAACAGATCAGAAGCGCATTTTCCTATTTTATTATTACAGTGATGTTGCAGTAATATAGGAAAATTAAAAATTCATTTGTTTTGAAATTAAACATTATGGTTGCAGTGTCCCTTTAAAGCTTTTACCCAATTACAAAACTGTCATTTTTAAGAGTTTTTGGCATTACTTTACACACTGTACTAGTTAAAGTAATAAAACTAAGATAAATGACCCACTGCCACAACAGTCTAAAATAGTCAACACCATGCCAAATAAAGTATTTCCATAAAATATTTCTTTGAATTCTAAAACAGTAGCACATTTCTAATTAAGGGCCTACAAAATACAAACTAAGCTTAGTAAATTCATCCTAAGTTAAGGCTAAAATAACATTAAGAGTCAAATATGTGAGAGACAACTTCCACTGAACAATAACAGGGGACTGACTACAACAACAACTCCAACATGCCCTCCCTCCCTCCCTCCCTGTTAGAATGTGAATAAACGGGTGTGGAGTCAATCAGTCATTCCCATGGCAGGATAGGCCAACATGGCAGGATATGGTCAACCTTCATAAAACAAACAAAAACGCTGATTCATGACGAACAAATATTAGCCAGCCAGCTAACATTTATCCGACGCTAGCTAGCTAGCTGGCTAGCAGGACAAATAAACAAACTTGGGGGGGGGGACAACAGCGTTTCCCCTCCACCTCTCCAGCCCACATCACAAACAAATAACTTACCTTTCCCTTTTGCAAGTTTTTCTTGATCAGTTTTCTTTTCCTTCCGTTTTTCCGCACCGCTGGGATAACTCCTTTTTGATGCCATTTATGGTGTCTGTTTGTTTTTAATCCTCTCGCTAACGGGAACGAATGGTAGCTGTCAATCATTCACGTCATACCTGTGCGTCGCCGGCCCGCTCCGTCACAACCTGCGTGACAGTGCGGCAAGCCCCCAGAGTCCAAGATGGCGTCCCATTCCTTTCAATGAAGTTGCTCACCCAGCGCATGGCTCCCAAAAACTTTTTGACTTCCGCATTGATGGGATAATAGAGCATGCGCAGTTGTGTCAGTGTGGAGACCGTCACTGACAGACGTGCGCGCTCACGAAACATACAAAATTCAACATGGAAATCAATGTATTTTTTACGGAACAACTGACGATTGTTGTTTCGAAATTTTAGAAATAATAATGATGATGATGATGATGATGATGATGATTATTATTATTATTATTATTATTATTATTATTATTATTATTATTATTCATAAAATAGTATTATTAGAATAATATACTAGTATTTGTGTATTAAACAAGTGAGCAATGTGCCACTGAATAATAAATGATAATTCTTTGAAGCAACTCTCAAAGTAATGAAAATGATTGGTCTATTTATTTCATCAGAACTAAAAAAAATAAAAAATAAAAACTCAACGATCTTTAAAGTTCCTCCCTGAAAGTTCCTCCCTTACTCTTGCACCTGTCGATGTGTGTAGCTAACACAAATTTGCAAATATTTTGTCGTCCTCATGGAATTAAACAGCACACCATGTTAATTTATCAGCGAGTGCTCTCTCTTTTCATGCAATTCATCACGCTTAACATGTAATGCTGAATCATGAAAGCTATGGAGCAAAAAATAATAATTACATAAACCACGAGTGAAATAAAATGTGTCATTCATTCAATAAAGATTTCATTCATTCATCTTCTATACCCGCTTATTCCTATTCAGGGTCACGGGGGTCTGCTGGAGCCTATCCCAGCTGTCTTAGGGCGAAGGCAGGGTGACACCCTGGACAAGTCGCCAGTTCATCGCAGGGCCACATAGAGACAAACAACCATTCACACTCACACCTACGGACAATTTAGAACGTTCAATTGACCTCACATGCATGTTTTTGGAGTGTGGGAGGAAGCCGGAGAACCCGGAGAGAACCCACGCAGACACAGGGAGAACATGCAAACTCCACACAGAAAGGTCCCAGGTCCAGGCCCCAGAATCGAACCCACGACCTTCTTGCTGTGAGGCGGCAGCGCTAACCACTGCACCACCGACTATTTTATTACTTAGTTGAAAATGCCATTTTATTTTATTTAACAAAGCATATCATTATTTCATCATGCATTTAATTGTTTTGTGGTCCTGTGTTTTAGTGCTTCATAATTGTATTCTGTTGTCAAATTTGCCCATCAAAGTCAGATTAGTAATCCTGTACATCAGTTTAAGGAAAACCAATTCTAGGTAATGGATTGCAGATCTTGTAGTGACCTGTTACAATGGAAAGAAATGTATACATAATAAGTACGTCTGTGTGCCCGATATTTTAGCTAACACTAAACTTTCTGCACAACTGTCTGCATTGTGCTTTTTCTTCGGCCACAGAGAACAGAAACTTCTGTAGTTCTTTGTTCACCCATGGTACAGTTTCATAAGCTTTTCAGTTTTTAATACGTGTTAATGTAAAAATCCACACGCGAGGCATTTAAAAATGGCGGTTTTGGACTTTCGTGAAAGACTGCCTTTGGCCAATCAGTGTCCTGAACGTTGCTACGTCACCCTTATGGTCTCAGCTCTGCTCGCTTCAAAACCCCAACGAGGCAGGTACCAAAATCCTAACCCCTGGGAACGTGACAATTCTTTTTTTCAATTGAAGTTTTCGTTATTTGTTCGTTTTCGTTAACTATTATAACTGTGGTCAGGACCTCCAGTGAGAAGATCCACTGGAGGACATTTAGAGCAAACAGTCAGACAACAGCAGCTTCACCACATCAGCTGAAAAATGGAGTTTGGATGCTTTCAGCTTCAAGTCGTGGACAGAAAATGATGCTCACACTGTCACACTGATGTTTTCTTCTCCAACCTTCTCTCAGCTCCAGAGGTTGGTGGTCTGCAGGAGCTTCTACAGCAGCAGAAGATCAGTCTGGAGAGGAGATGTGAACGTGTGACTGAAGGTGAAGAAGCAGGAAGTCAAACTCTCCTCAACAGCATCTACACTGAGCTCTACATCACTGAGGGACTGAGTGAGGAGGTCAACAGAGAGCATGAGGTCAAACAGCTGGAGACCAAGAAGACCAAGGAGATCCTCCACGACCGTCCAATCAGGTGCAGCCAGATCTTTGAAGCCTCACCTGAGCAGCAGGGACTCAGGGAGTCAGAGTGGTGCTGACCAGGTCTCTGGGCTGGACTGGGAAGCCTTGGGGTCCCACTGGAGGAGCTGGAGGAGGTGACTGGGTCCAGGGAAGTCTGGGGGTCTCTGCTGAGGCTGCTGCCCCCGAGACCTGACTCCGGATACGGCAGTAGAAGATGGATGGATGGATGGATGGATGGATGGATGGATGGATGGATGCCAGGTGATAGAACATTTCATAAAAACAGACTCTGCATTATAACTTCTATTACACTCTAAAAAACTCACTCCAATATAACTGCACTCGTCCTTCTCTCACATTACATTGGATCACAATGACCAAACAACACAACAAAGACAATGATCCAACTGTACTGCCACGTCCAGACGCAGTGTAGGTCTGTAGGCCTCTTGGACCTTCATGTGAACCACTGCGTGTTGACTGGAGGTGAAACATGACTGACTGCTGTCCTCCTACCTGGACAATGCAATCTCACTTTCATTCTGCTGCAGATGGCCATTTTCATTTTACACCATCCAAATTTACAGCTCAGGGCGCTGGGACGAATTCCAAATTGTGTGCAGATACAGGCCTACACTTCAAATAATTATGAGAAAAATCCAACGTAAAGAGAGCACTTCCATTAGAAAATAGTCAACATGAAATTTCGTCTTCTACTGACACCTGCTGGTCAAATTGAATAGTTGCAAATATTGTGAACAAGTTGTCATCTAATTCTAATCCTAAACAATATGGCCATTCCAAGTGAAGTATTAAGACAATTAATCAGGTTTGTACTGCTTGATTGAACACATTCATCCCGTTCCAGTGCACTAAAACCCACTTCCCTTCAGGACCGTGTCAGCGAAGCCAAAACTTCCTTGAGTGACGTTGTGTCCCAGCATGCAATGCGAGCTAGCGATTCACAATACTATTCCATCACAAACATGGATGTAAAAAATAAAAAGGGACGAAAAATGAAACTTTAGGAACAGCAACCATTGCAATTCAAGCAGAACTGGGCCGAAGTTTTATATTATGTACACCATAATACAGCCTTCTGGTGGACAAGCCATACTATTTAATCAGTGTCTTCCTATGGCACTTCCGTGGGTAGAAACTCGTCGTAGAGGTCACGTGCTGGGTGCTCGTCACCCCACCAACCACCTCGTGGAAGGTCTAACAGGAGAAGCTTGCTGGCGGAAATGATGCACTACAAGTGGATGTGACGCTCATGAGTGCGATAGATGAGGTAGAGCAATGCTCCAGAACCCGATTCAGACTACTCTCCCTCCACTTTTTTTGTTTTGTATGAGCGTTTAAAAAAAACAACATAATGATAATCGAATAAGCTTTTGTTTATTAATCAGAATTAAAACAAGTAGGTTTTGCCCTTACAAGGTTGTAGATTTGTTATAGATGAGTTCCTTTGTTGTAGCTTGAAAAACTATATATGGGATGTACCATGACCTGAGGGATTTCCTCATCCCATCCCAGCTTGGTTCTGATGCTGAATGTGAATGTATCTTGCTGTACATCCCACTGAGCTCCAAGGGCCCTCTCCATAGGGAGCTGGTCTCTGTCAAGGTTAAGTGTTTTTACCTCTTTAGCTCTCTGCTCTTCAGGAATGGCGGCCAGCACCGAGCGATGATTGCTCACCCACTTATTGAGCTTAAATCCACCTCTACCGCACAGGTCTGTTAGCTGCTGGTACAGATGTATTGCTTGTTCCACCGTGCTGACGGCCTTTAGACAATCATCCACGTAGAAATTTTGACCAACAGTGTTTATAACCTCGGCTGGGAAGTCATGCTGATTGTCGTTGAATGAAGCACAGCTTGGGGATGACACTGCCCCAAAGATGTGGACCAGCATCCTGTGCTCTTGTAGGTCCTTTGTAATGTCCCCATCTGGCCACCAGAGGAAGCGTAAGAAGTTTACATCCTGGTTGGAAACTCTTACTTGATGAAACGTTCCCTCAATGTCAGTCATGAATGCTACAGGGCCTTGGCGAAAACGAAGCAGCACACCTAGCAGTGTACTTGTCAAATTGGGACCCTGCAGGAGCTCTTTATTTAATGATGTTCACTCACTTTCAATCTCACAGCCACTAAAAAACCTGATTGTGATTGAGAGGTCCTCAGCAGCCAATCACTGTTGGGAGTCCAGCCTTCAAACACTCCTCCTGAATCCAGACTCACATCTGTGAGCATCTGGAACTTTGGCCCCGATCCTCCACACCACACAACTTGGGATGACAGCGCCACCTACCTGTATCCTTTCAGCAGCCAGTCCATCCTCTGACCCGTTTCCACTGTGGCCTGTTGTGTCATCTGGACCGGAGTCTGGATCATCAGTGTCCAGGTTCATGGAATCTGTCAGAGTGCCGCTGTCCTGTGATGTAATGATAGAGAATCACTCTATTTATACTAATGTGCAGAACCACTAGAGTGTCATTTCTTCACTGCTGTCAGCAACAAGCATTTGGTGTCACACTGGTGTACAACACTTATGGGCTAATTAATAAGAAATGACATATTTATGAATCACCCGTAATGCCCAGATTGTTGCTGCTTATCTGCTGATATGAGCCGTCAACTGTTGCAATATAGAACCACGGGCAGGAAATTACAATTAGTGTAGAGTGTATTATAATTTAAAAGTTTACTTACGGTAGTTCTTTAAAGAATTTAGCAGGGATGGAACAGGCTAATGTGACGACGTCACCTGTAACACGGTAGGAGCTCAACCTGCTGTCACGGCGAAAACTCTGTGTTACGTCCCGTCGAGGGGGACCGAGACGCAACATGTGGGACACCTTCCCCCACTCCCAAGCCTCATTAATTTTTCACTGCAGTTGGCAGTTTCAACAAAAAACATTTTATTAATCAGTAAATGAAATAAACAAAACAACTTAACCGGTGGGCAGCAAAGGCTTCAGGGTGGGCCCAGGCCAAAATAATAAACCAAACTCCAACTAGCTCGCCTTAAGAACTAACTAAAGAAAGAAAGAGAACCCAAATACAGAAAGGCTAACCTCCCTACATACTTAATAAACAGGAGAAAAGAGGGGACAAAGAAAATGGCAGCCCACCCCTACGGCTGCGTGCTCTAACACCATTTCAGAAGTGACGAACTGCAGAGTTGGGAGCGGAGGAGGGATGACCGTCAGGCTGGCTCGACTGCTCCTCCTTCTCAGCCGTGGCGCGTCCAATCAGCAGCCGACATCCAGGACCGCACCTGCAAGGCGTCATCCAATCTCTCACACACAGACACACACACACAGACACAAAGATAGAGGCACCTAGACCCACCTGTGGGTCATAACACCCCCTCCTTGAAGAACTAAACCCTATTAACATACCTACAAATGAAACTAAACAAGAAAAACAGCTCAGTTCCCCCGAAATAAGAATTCCGCAACTAGTCCACATGTACACGTGATAATGCACTTGCCAACCCATTATCAACCCCCCTTCCTGTGGCAAATCTGGAGATTGAAGGCTTGCAGGGGCAAAGACCACCACATCTTCGAGGGCATTATGGTCTGTAAAAACCTGACCCCAAACAGCAAGATGGGCATTGTCAGAAGGAGAGCCAAAGCTTCTTTCTGAACTTCCCAATATTGACTCTGTGTGCGTACTGCTTACTTGTGGCATGTCCCTCTACTTTATGTCATGGTGCAAAACTGACGTACGGCGGGGGTGGTCAGAAAACAATAGTGGGTGGCTCTCAATTAATTTAACAATATCATGACGGGCTGATGCAGGCAAATGGAACAAAAACGAGCTTAAATTATTCATAATTTCAGAGTTTCCCAGGCGCGCCGAAGGAACACCGATTTTTTATTTTTTATTTTTTTCAATGAGCCCTCCCTCCACCAATGGGCACGGAGGGGGCGGAGGCTCAGGCGACACATTTTTCCGAGTAACGTAACGCCCGGTTCACACTGGTCGGGGAAGCACCACGAAGCGCCGAGCGCTTCCATTCGGCGCCTATGTTAATCAATGTAGTAGTTCACTGTCACTGCTTGTCATTATGGCCGGACCGGACAAAAAAAAAAGAAAATGTAGTAGTTCACACCAGACGCGAAAAGGCGCGCGGATCCCCTCGCGGATCGCGCCATGCATTTAACGTCAGTTCACTGGACGTGGAAGCGAAGCGCCGCCGAGCGCTTCCATTCGGCCCCCACGTTAATCAATGTGGTGGTTCACAGTAGACGCGAACAGGCACGCGGCTCGCGGCATGCATTTGTTGTTTCGGTGTCTGCTCTATTTCGTGCGTGAGCCGCGAGCGATCCTCGTCTACAGTACAGGAAGTCGCTCAATAAAAACGAGAAAATCCGGTGAATTTTCAAAAAAAACTAATTTCAAAATAAAAACCGAATGACAAATTCGATCATATATCATATTTGTATGTTATATTTGTCAGTACATTGTATCAGAGTGCGAGAGAGATTAAACACACACACACACACACACACACACACACACACACACACACACACACACACACACACACAGGAAGACTTGATCAAAATACGTCTGTTTGATCCTAGAGATGCCGGTCAATGATCATTATGAAAGAGGTCTTGTCTTGAGATGGACACCTGAGTGCGTGTTTCTATTTATTTACACACACACACACACACACACACACACACAAAAGTAAGCTACGGGCTGGCTACGGGGCGAGGGGGGGCGATGATGAAAATGATTTTTTTTATTTTTTTTTTTTTAAAGAAAAAAAAAAGAAGCTCAAGTGGGAGTGAAAAGAAGACTGCAGCTGAGCAGAAGCGCTTGTCAACCGTCGCGGAGCTGTTCGCGTCTGGTGTGAACCAGTTGGAGCCTCGCTCGCGAAATTCGTCGGCGCTCCGCTTCCATTGAAATGAATGGCACGAGCCGCACGTCTGTTCGCGTCTGGTCTGAACCACTACATTCAGTGCCTTTACATGGCACTAGAGAAAATCGAATTATTGCCTTAGTCCGATTATGATCGGAGAACTCACGTGCGTGTAAACACCTTACTCCGATTATGATTGGAGTTTGAGAACTCCGATTGGAATCGGAGAACTCCGATTGAGACACCCAGATAATGCGATTGGAATTCAAATTTCTCTGCCATGTATACGCCTTAATCGGACTATTAACTGGACAATGCGAGTGCGCATGCGCCACGCCTCGCTCTCGCAACTCATGACCGCACAACTACGTCGTCTAACAAAACAGACGGCGCGAAACAACCTGGCAAACGCGAATAAGAATGTTGACATTTGGAGAGAGGATGAGACCGGGGCGATGCTTTCTCTTTCACTGTGTGCTGTGAGTCAATTCATTTCCCGTTTCCACAATCTACGGAGCGGCCAAAGGTTCAAAAAGCACTTTAATTAATTAATTGAATTAATTAACAATGTGGCAGGTGGGTTTGCCCCCACCTTCGCGTCATCAATCACACCTGCGCCGGAGTCTTTGCGTCCCTCAGTGCGTTTACATGGTACTAGAGAAATTTTAATTATTGCCTTCGGCGCGAAACAACCTGGCAAACGCGAATAAGAATGTTGACATTTGGAGAGAGGATGAGACCGGGGCGATGCTTTCTCTTCTAAAAGAGATGGACATATTAAAATAACACGCAACGGAGACCTTTTTAAAAAGGGTAGCGCAGCAAATGCAGGGCTCCGGCTTTGCGCACCCCTGAACAAATACGTATTCCTTCGTATTTATATTTCTATCTTTTCGTTCACATTTTTTGTAAGTTAGAAGAATTTTAACTTTGTAAATAAAAGCACAGCAAAGACATGTTTTCCTGATTTCTTTTTATTTCAATAATTTCGCTGTTATTCTGCTGGAAACGGCGTGCAGCGGCACCAGCTTCCTCCACGGCCGGCACTTTAATGAGCGTGTGTATAACTGAAGACACCGTTCCTTTGCAAAACACAAACTCTCCCACCAGTCTGCGCAGAACCCGCATCCAACAAGAACGAGAGTTTGGGGTCCGTAGCGACGGCACAAAGCGTAGCATCGAAGTGTTGTTGTAGCCCTCCAACAGGAAACAACGTTCTTGTCTGCCTTTTAAAATAACCAGGAGCACAAGAAATAGGGTACACCTTATCTGCAAAGCAAGTAACACGTACATTATGAACTATCGTTCCATATCACAATAGATTTAATATGTCAACCGAAAGCAGCTGACTATATATATACATATATATATATATATATATATATATATATATTAATAAACCTCTGTCATTGAACTCCATATTATTAATATGTTGTTTTTTTTTAAATGCTCATACAAAACAAAAGTGTGACATCCACATGTAGTGCATTATTTTCGCCAGCAAGCTTCTCATGTTATGACTGACTACATTGATCCATATTTCCCATATACTCACCTGAATCAGATGCCCTGCAGATCCCCTGCAAGGGCCACGAGGGGTGCCGCACAACCAGCACGTGACCTCTACCACGTGCTTCCACCCACGGAAGTGCCATTGGAAGACACGGATTAAATAGTATGGCTTGTCCACCAGAAGGCTGTATTATGGTGTACATAATATAAAACTTCGGCCCAGTTCTGCTTGTATTGCAATGGTTGCTGTTCCTGAAGTTTCATTTTTCCCTTTTTCCCTTTTTATTTTTTACATCCATGTTTGTGATGAAATAGTATTGTGAATCGCTAGCTTGCATTGCATGCTGGGAAACAGCGTCACTCAAGGAAGTTTTGGCTTCGCTGACACGGTCCTGAAGGGAAGTGGGTTTTAGTGCACTGGAACGGGATGAATGTGTTCAATCAAGCAGTACAAACCTGATTAATTGTCTTAATACTTCACTTCGAATGGCCATATTGTTTAGGACTAGAATTAGATGACAACTTCTTCACAATATTTGCAACTATTCAATTTGACCAGCAGGTGTCAGTAGAAGACGACATTTCATGTTGACTATTTCCTAATGGAAGTGCTCTCTTTACGTTGGATTTTTCTCATAATTATTTGAAGTGTAGGCCTGTAATTGATGAGGAATCACGGCGTGCTAACGCTACTCAAACAGCTTCGATGAAAAAAGGGAGTGTGATTTGGGTTTGTGGTACATTATGACAATCTTGGACTTGCAAGACTGAGGCGACGGTTCAATTCCCATCAATGTGTATTATATATGTGTTATTTAGCTCATCTATTCTACATTTTAAATAGATCACATTTGACATCTGACCCACTGAACACTTACTATTGAACATATTTTTAAACTATGGGCTATTTAGTCTTGTTTTAGGATATAACATAATTCATTGCACAAACTGTCAGGCTAAGTATAAGAGCTATAGTGTACTACAATCAGTCGTGCCAAAAAAGAGACATTTTCTTTATTTTTCATTTTTATTTTATTGTGTCAGCATTGAACCATACAAGCATGTAGTGTTGTCCAACAAGAATGCATGGCGAATCAAATCCCAAACAACCTATGAAACAATGAACACGTTTCCATTGCCCTTCATTTTATTGAGCACTAGATGACCTCCTCGAGCACTGTGTCATTGAAGCCTCGAGTAATGAACCATTTTTTGAAACAAGTGTCGAAGCTTCAACAAAGCCTCGATCGGCCATCACTACCTACGGCTGCGTGCTCTAACACCATTTCAGAAGTGACGAACTGCAGAGTTGGGAGCGGAGGAGGGACGACCGTCAGGCTGGCTCGACTGCTCCTCCTTCTCAGCCGTGGCGCGTCCAATCAGCAGCCGACATCCAGACACACACACAGACACAAAGATAGAGGCACCTAGACCCACCCGTGGGTCATAACACTCCGTGTGGATCTTTTCACTCTGGCATTGAAAGGGGGTGCTAGCGCTAGCCGTTTGCTAAGCTATGTACAGACAGCACCACCGCTTGCCGAACCACATAGTCACACCGTTTATATACAACAACTCGTCATCAATATCTCTAAAGTAGAAGTCAAGAACTTTTTTCAAAAACGATAACTAACTCAAACTTTTTTGTGTGTTTATAAAAACAAACTAAAACAAACTTAAATTGAAGTCATATTTCACTTTGTTTACGTCTGTCAAATGAATATTTGCCCAGGAAAATGTTTGCGTTTTACGCGGCAGCACCTAAATGCACCTCGCGTTCTGTGACGTCACCCCTCTTTCACAGCAGTATGTTGACGAGCGACTCGCGGTGGGAAAGTCCGGTATGCCACTTTTTCCCAATACGACGAAGAGAGTGACAAAAGCCAATGTCTTGTGGTGGAAAGACACAAAATATGTGGCTTGCTTCTAAAAAGGGAAAAACCCCGACAAACCTCCATTTAAGAAGCTCGCACAAAGCAGTAGTGAACATGTTTATTGAGACTGGGAAGTAGACACGACAGTTTGACTCAGTTGACTCAAATATCCTGTGGCGATGAGAGTGGTTATGGCAATCTGATAAAGCAAGATTTAATCTGGGGAATTTAACAAAATGAAAAGGAACCGACAACGCCACCCTGGGAATTTCACCCAGGGAGTTCTACTAAACACAAAAGTAATAATTAGGCACACAGGTAAGTTCTACGAGGAAGGAGTAGGAGATGTGGTTCAGAATGTTTAAAATATCAAACCAACTTTTATTCAACATTTAAAAATAAAAGGAACAAACAGACCAACACTTAAAACAGAGCTACTGAGCTCCTTATTCTTGGTGTAGAAACTGAGGCTTACCGATGAGGGGGCCAAACGGGGGAGGAACCAAAGAAAACAAGGAACACCCCACTCACACGTGACACACCTGCAAAGAAAGTGAAGTGCAAAAAAAAAGAAGAAAACAACCACAATCCCGGGTCACAGCACTCGAAGGGGCCCACCACCCGGGACACCGCCACCACCAGCAGCTCTCAGCGACTACAAAAGAAAAGATAAACAGTTGGTTACTAAAAGTTCCCTAAAATCTGTCACATGTACTGAAATAGCAAGAAAAACAAACAAACAATGCAATTACACACACACACACACACACACACACACACTCACACACACACACACATACTGCAGGAATCATAAAATCGTCTCATCAGTGACGTTTATAGAGCCATTCAAAAATTGAATATGTGCTGAACAGACAAACGGAGGTGTAAGAGGCCTGTGTGACCAGCAGGGGGCAGCAGAGGACCGACAGCCGCAAGTTCCTCCTCAGAGAGGCCTGAGAAGGTTCTGCACCTTCAGCTCCTCCAGGAGGACCTCAGCAAAGTGTCAGAGTTTGTTGGTTTTTTACCTCGGTCGGCAGAGTCACAGTATGAAACTTGTAGCCAGGGGGCGCTGCAGCTCACTCAACACCTACAAGGTTTGAAAAGGATATTGAGTGGAATTCATCTGGAATGAAAAGAAAAGCACAACTACAGCAGAAAAACTGAACACAAAGACGCACAAAGTTTGAACTACACACTGATTTTCTTCTTCTGTTGATTCAAATGAATTTGACAGAAATAATATCTGAAAAAATAGAAACCAAATGTTAAATTTTGACATTTAAAAAATGGACAGATTCATTTACACCCAGTAAGATAAGAAGATATTTAGCTCTCAGCCAATTAGAGCTGCTGCTCCTGTGTGTGTGTGTGTGTGTGTGTGTGTGTGCGTGCGTGCGTGCGTGCGTGCGTGCGTGCGTGCGTGTGTGTGTGTGTGTGTGTGTGTGTGTGGATGTGGTGGTGTGTGTACCTGAATGTGGGAGTGGGTGTGTTTAAGTACGTCAATGGAAGTAGGCTGCCAATTAGTGCGGCCTCCGAGGCCGCAACCGCCCCACGCCAGCGACGAGTCCAGGGCGGGGGGGCCCGGACACGGCACACCCGCTGCAATGCCGGCCAGGAAGAGGCCCGGAGCAGCAGGCCCCCGGACCGGAGGGCACCCGCCCCACGAGGAGCCAGGGCAAGATGACAGGGAGGCAGATACCCCAAGGAGAAGGGACACCACCCGGGGCGAACAGACAGCAGAGCCCGTCCTCCGGACGGGGCCCCCCAGGGCAAGCGAGACCGGACTCATCCCCATGACAGGACCCATCCCCTTCACCCACCGGGAGGATCGGTACCCAAGGCAGGCCCGGGCACCCAGATGCCCCCCCCCTACGGACCCAGTATGGCGCATCGCCGCAAGTGGCGAGGTCCCCATAGGCCCAGCCGGTCTCGCACCCCAGGGGCACCGGACTGCACAGGGCCCATCCAGAGTGGGAAAGATGCCGGATCCCGCCCCCGCTAGAAGGCCGACCCCACTGTGTGTAGGGGTGTCAGTGTGTGTATATGTGCACTTGCTGGTGTGTTGAACTATGGTGCGTTTAAAATGGAAGGGTGGTAAGGCCCTGGGGCAACCACACTGCTGCTGAGCAGGGCGGCGGCCGCAGTGCACGAACCACCCCCCCAGGCCCTAAGTGTCTATAATGCTATTAAGATTGGAGAGGGTCTTAAGGCCAGAAGGCCGGGCAGCGACCACCCAAGACACAAATCCCCCGAAACAGAAGAAAATAAATAAATTAATTAAAAATTTAGGGAAAAAAAAACAAAAAAGAAAAACACCTATTATGTGACCAGGGGGGACTCCCGGTCAGGGCGCCCCCTCAGCGACATCGGGGCCGGGGACACCACAGGGATCCAGGAGCCAAAGGGGGCCCGCCCCCCACCGCACCGCACCACCCGGGCACACAGGAGCGGTAGCCGGCGAACGCGCAGCCCCACCCCAGGCATGCGACCCCACCGCGTACGATCCAGCGCCAGTCCCCAGACACAGGGACGGACCAGCCCTCCCACCAACAAGGGGGCCCCCAGACCAGAGCCAGGGACGCCCCCCCCCCCTCCCGGAGCACCACCCCTGGAGCACCACCCACCCAACCCCCTACCCCCCACCACGGCTGCCCACATCAACCAGCAGCCTCAGCTATTGATTGATTACTAGTTAGTTATAGGATGAAGCAGACATTCCTACCAAGGAGGTGTGGTCTAACAGTAAGTTCCTATATTGTGCAATGTGCAGGTGTTGTTTTGTTTTCCAGTTTGTGAGGATTGTTTTCTTAGCGATAGATAAGGAAGTGATCAGCATGCGAGATTCTGCCTTATCTGATGTGATATCACTGAGGTCCCCTAAGAGACAAAAAGAAGGAGTGGCTGTGATGTTGTAACCAACCTGTGCTGATAGATCATTGCATACTACGTGCCAGAATTTATTTACTGGTGGGCAATGCCATACAGCGTGTAGGTAATTATCTGGGACATTAACTGTGCAGTGTGAGCAGGTCTGAGAGGCGGTCATGCCCATCTGAAACATCCGCTGTCCAGTGTAGTGGATCCTGTGGAGTACTTTAAAATGTATTAATTGTAGAATAGGTTGTTTTATCAGTGAAAAGGTGTTCAGGCAGATTGTTCGCCAAAAATTAGAGTGAGACTGGAGAGACAGGTCTCTTTCCCACTTAACAATTGGGATAGAAATCGTGCGATCTGTATTTGTAAGCAACTCACTCCAATAGAACTGCACTCGTCCTTCTCTCACATTACATTGGATCACAATGACCAAACAACACAACAAAGACAATGATGCCACTGTGCTGCCACATCCAGACTCTGTGTAGGTCTGTAGGCCTCTTGGACCTTCATGTGAACCACTGCGTGTTGACTGGAGGTGAAACATGACCGCAGAAATGCTTTTTCATTTTAAGAACGAAGCTGCATTATTTGACTCATAAAAAAAATCGTTAATAAATAATCCAAACTGCATTTTCATTTTCTTATTCATGACTGCTCATTCTTGTACTTAATTCAAATGAAGGAAAACACATTTGAGATTTAATTTTCAAAACATGCACCAGCAAAGAGTTACCAAAATTCAAGATGAAATGTAAAATTCAAAAATGAAAAAGCAATAGCAGAATGCTTTTTCATTTTAAGAACGAAACTGCATTATTTGACTCATAATTAAAATCATTAATAAATATTCCTATATGCATTTTCATTTTCTTATTCGTGTCGCACCTTTTATGACACAATCAAAAAGAAAACTGAGGGCATTGTTTTTTAATTTTCATGGTCCTGCCCTGCACAAGAGTTACCACAACTCGAAAACAAAATCGCAATCTCAAAGTAAGCGCGCGGCGCAGGAAAGTGACGTCAGCAGCTCTCCACCTGTGGGTATGGCGGTATGACGCCAAGTGTCATTTGCCTCCTGTTATGTGTAAATTCTAATGTTTGTGAATTTAATAAAGATATATATATATATATATATATATATATATACATTCTTTTTTTTATTTAAAAAGAAAAGAAAAGAAAAAAAAGGTATGGCGGTGGTATGACACCACTTTGCCATCGTTACTTCTTTCACGTCATTGAAGTTGCCGGTAATCGAGATTTAAATCGGCGAAAAACGTGGACCACTGACAGATCTCGCACCAGCATCTGCCACCAGTCGACGGATTGATCTGTTGCTTCGCATCCTTCGTCGGATGGACTGGTGGCCGACGCCGAACAGCTGTTACTCCACCCATGTAACAAATAGCTTTAGCTTTGATGTTGTGCTGGTGCATCAAGGTGTTCCATAACTGACAACAGGTTGGCTAGGGCAACCTTGTTTGCGTCCGTATCTGGGACGGCAGAATACCTGCTCAACTCGGTCCCGAGCATCAGATTCAGATACACTATTCAACTCCACCTGGGAAGCTAAATCCAGCAGGGTTTGAACAATTGTGTCAATGTGCGCCATGCTCAAATCTGTCCGACCAACGAGATCCGTCAGTGGTCCACGTTTTTCGGCGATTTAAATCTTGTTTACCGGCAACTTCAATGACGTGAAAAGTAACGATGGCAAAGTGGTGTCATACCGCTATACCTTTTTTTTGTTTTGTTTTGTTTTTTTAAATATACACTATATATATATACATTTATTAAATTCACAAACATTAGAATTTACACATAACAGGAGGCAAATGACACTTGGCGTCATACCGCCATACCCACAGCGGAGGTGGAGAGCTGCTGACGTCACTTTCCTGCGCCGCGCGCTTACTTTGAGATTGCGATTTCGTTTTCGAGTTGTGGTAACTCTTGTGCAGGGCAGGACCATGAAAATTAAAAAGCAATGCCCTCAGTTTTCTTTTTGATTGTGTCATAAAAGGTGCGACACGAATAAGAAAATGAAAATGCATATAGGAATATTTATTAATGATTTTAATTATGAGTCAAATAATGCAGCTTCGTTCTTAAAATGAAAAAGCATTCTGCTATTGCTTTTTCATTTTTGAATTTTACTTTTCATATTGAATTTTGGTAACTCTTTGCTGGTGCATGTTTTGAAAATTAAATCTCAAATGTGTTTTCCTTCATTTGAATTAAGTACAAGAATGAGCAGTCTTGAAGAAGAAAATGAAAATGCAGATTGAATGACTTATTAACCATTTTAATTATGAGTCAAATAATGCAGCTTCGTTCTTAAAATGAAAAAGCATTTCTGTTATTATATTCTTATTTTAATTTGGATTATGTAACTGCTTCCATATAAAACAAATACATCCATAAATATATACAATGTGAGAATTGTTTCTTGCAAGAGCTGTACTTCAACCCATGACCATCGATAAAAGTGTACACATCTAATCGTAAACAATCTGCTGCAACCTGAATTTCCACTTCTGTGTCTATAAACCAGTCACAGCTTGACTGATGGCTCTGAAGTAGCAGTTTCCATCAGCCTCTACATTCTCATTTGTACACGGCGAACCTAATGGGCCTTTGCAATCAGAAATTGGAAAACTCGCACGGTCCAAATGAATCTTCAAGTTTTTGCAAAGGTCTAAACAAACATCAACATCAAGGGGAGAGAAGTTACACTCTTCATTGGTCACAGCACTGACAAACTCTACGTCAGAATTATCCATGTCAAAGTGAGGAGTTTTGCTCTTCTGAAGTGACTCACTGTTGCCAGCTGGTGCTGGAATTTTAAACCGTGACCGGTTTCGCCTTGATGAAAAGAACCATGCAGAACCTTGGCTAATCTAATACCAGTGCCATAATCTGCCACTGCATCTTCACTGGTACTAACTGATGATGGATCACAAATCACATGTGCGAGGCGTAGAACGAGCGGAGCAGTCAGAGGCAACAGAAGAAGAAAGAAAAGCCTCCTTAGCTTAGTTGATCTTCTGTGTTGCCTCCTGGACGGTGCTGGCCTCCTCTGGCTTGGTGCTGGCAACCACGGGAGCCACAGGAACCACGGGCACAGCTCTGGTCATCTGTGGTGTCGCCTCCACCTGATTAAAATAAGAAAGATGTGATTTTATGCCAATAAACATAGAAAGGAAAACACTAGGCTTTACACGATCACGATTTTTGTGCCGATCACCGATCAGTGAGTTTAAATAAACCGATCACCGATCGGATCACGTTAGGGGCAATAAATACTTGTTTCTGTACACCCCTTGCCTTCTCAGGAGCACCGTCTAAAGTTGTTTGCTTTAGCATCCGTTTCAGAGTTTGCTTTTCTTTTTCTTTCTCCGCGCTGCGTTTCTTAAACTCGACATGCTCCTCTGTGTGTATCTTTTCCAAGTGCCTGATTAAATTTGTGGTGTTGAAATTTTTTTACCAAAGTTCCCCCGCGAAGTACTGTAGCGTTGCATATATTGCAGATAGCTTGTGCTATGTCTGTTTCTCTCACTTTGAAAAACTTCCACACTCCCGACACGTTTGTTTGTGTCGCCCATGGATGTTGCTGTAGTGAAGATTCAAAGAAACTTTATTGTCCGTCACATAGCGACAGTACTCAAAACAGGAAGAGGCACGAAGACGAAAATGAAGGCCTTTGAATCATGAATCATTATGTCTCGGATACAAACAAATAAACATGTCAATGCTGTGAAACTACTTTGGAGGAAATGAGACAGATTAAAAAAGTTTCAACACGACCATGACGTCATTGATCGGTGATTCATGACATGACGCCCGATCATGAACGTTTCAAAAAATGCCAAATATCGGCCGATCCGATACAGCCGATAAGATCGGTGTAAAGCCTAGAAAACACACACAGGTGATGAAGTGGAAATGAATAAGTACAAACCTGCTGCACTGCTGTGACATTGCTGGAGGCAGACTCAGTCATGTGGACAGTTGAACGTGTTGCCCACACCTGCAAATACAAGGACACAAAGTAACGTTTAAAGAACTGCATTTATTGTCCTATCACAAAGATGCACACAATGAAATACACATATCCCAAATACCAACATGTCACTTGTTTGTTTTGGTTTTTGAGGCAACGCGTGCTGATCGACGTCTCAGGCTGGACATCTGGAAGAACATAAAGAAATGAATTCATAAACAAAGTAACACACTAATTAAACTGTACATGTACTGTACATATGTGATCTTGTGTTGATAATAAGGGTGGGGCGATACGGCTAACCCACGATTCGATACTGTGACGATATTTGGCCCACGATAATGACAACATCACGACACACGATATCTTCGAAATTTTGCAGACGATATTGTCATAACCCGGCTCAAGAGTTATGACAATAACGGAAGGGATTGCGGATCGCAATTAATCAAAAGGTTTATTATAACAAAATAGATAATTGTAAGCAAAATAATGAAATATATGGTGTGTGTTTGTCAGTATTCATCAGTAATGTAAGTGTGGATGAGTGAATAATAGGATGTGGGGTGTTGTCAGGTGCAAAACAGAACAGAAGAAGCTGAGAGTCGGCCAGATGCCCATGGCTGCTGGATGGAGAATGTGGAAGAGACCGAGCGGCACACGCAGTCGGCCTTTTATCCTGCGGGGGGCATCGGCACAGGTGTCCTAATCGGAAGATGCCACTCCCACATCCACCGCTACCTAGAAATGGGAAAACAGCTGGGAGCCACAACAAGTTATATAGAGACAGGGTCGTCACAATATGTGACTGAAAAAGAAAAAAATACCCATAAAAAGGAAAATGCCTGTGATCTTGCATTTATTCCAAAACTTTGTATAATGTACAAACAAACGTGCACTGCACAAGCAAACATATTAAAGTGCATGAACATTAATAACTTTCATGTAAACAAGGACAGTGCTTTCTGGTAATGTAAAGTCAGTAGCAACTTGTCTTATCTCAACTTGGGGACTTGGGATATACAAACCGACGGGAAGATGAAAGAGGGAAAAAAATCCTTTCACTGCCCCGATTCTGAAAATCAATAAAAAAATGATGCAGACAAAATAAATAAATAAATAACCGCGTCCCCAAAATATACGGGAAAAAGTGAAGTGCGTCCCCCATCAGTTCATTACGGGACAGGCTTTTTAGTTGCCAAATATGGGACAATGGCGTATTTTACGGGAGGGTTGGCAACCCTATCTAGACCACAGACGGAAATTAAATGAGGTTTTGTCATTTTCCATAAAAAACGGGACAAATTGTGTCCCGGGAGAGATTTTATCTTTCCCGGGACAGGTGGACAGGTGGTGTTTGGAAAAAAATATTGATATTTGCCGTCAGTGTATCGATTATTTATTGCGACAGAAAGCACAACAATATATTGCAATATTGATTTTTTTTTTCACCCACCCCTAGTTGATAAGTGTATGAATAATTGTGTGAATGTTACCGTGGCAGCTGGGGAAACCCTGCCAGATGACTCCACGACGGTCTCCATGTGGTCCAGCAGCACAGCCTCACTGAACCACACGGGATTGGACGGGATGTCTGTGTGAAATGCAGTCTCAACAGCTGTTGGTACTGTCTATAAAAAAAAGAGGAGAGGAAATCAGAGTCAACTTAGGATAAGTGTTCATTTTTAAAATAAAAAGTTGCACAGTTTGACAAATACACGATTGGGGGGAAAAAAAAAAAAAGAGGGATGAACAGGTTACCTCAACCTCCTGTCCAACAAGAGTCCATTCAGGAGCAGGTCCATACACTGGCATGTGGACAGGACCTGTCACAACCACTCTGGGAGACACCCTGGGCGATGATTGGTTGTGGCACAACACCCCTGGCCTAGGTGAAGGGGGTGCGAGCTGATGGAGCACTGCAGCATGCAGACGCTCCACCAAAATCAGTCCTGAGGTGCACGTAAACAGAAAACAACATGTTAACACATATTTGTCATATCAAATGAAGAGCAAGTAAGGCTGAAGAAGGCAAAACTTCACACCATCATAACACCACCATGTACAGCTGACGAAGGGGGAGGTGATCGGCCATATACACAACTGTTAAACCTGGAAGAAGTGTCACATAATCAATTGTGTAATCACACAATTCTAAGAAATATCTGTTAGCACAGTGTCACTGAAGAGAAAGAAATACAACAAAAATATGTATTTTACACACCCATGCGTGCAGCAACACGATGATATACTTGACGTAGCGCTGTTTGTAGTTCTGGCTTGACAGTCAGGCGAGGTGGAAAGTCAAGCACAAACACCTACAAAATAGTTGTATATATAAAAAAAAAACCCAAACAAACATAAAAATGCAAAATAAATTCATGAATATTCTTGTTATTGAACTATGGATCATGGAATTACTTGATATTGATAAAACAAAGTGGCGATGACATTCATGTGTTCAAATTTGTTTGTCACAGCAGATAAACAAACCTTGGGCCAGCGGTCCAACACAGTTGCCAGTAGCGCAGCAAAATCCTGGGCGGAGTCTGTTACAAGCCCGTGTTCAAGGTTGTTGCCCAGGGCGAGAACACAAAACCATCCACAAGTGGACAGAGATGTGAGTCTCCCACCACCAGAACAAAAACATAAAGAAACTCGTGGCTTGACAAAATCACGACCCATACCTTCTTGTCTGGTTGCTGGGCCTTAAGAACGAACTTGCACTGTTTTGTCAGTCAGGAGCAAAACGGGCCATCTTCGCACCCAGGTCGCTGACCAGTACCGCGCCCTGTGTAAATTGACAAAAAAGAAAAATCTAAATATGTTTTTGTAAGATTTATTTGGAATACAACATAACAACACAGGCAGAACATGAAATCATGAACGTGGAAGTACTCACGACGTTCAAAGTCCTTCCGAGGTGGAAAAGGTGTCCAATCCTGTTTTTGCTCCAGGCGTCGTTTCATGGCCAGAGAGCGACGGAATGCCTTGGTGTTCGGCATCTGAACAATGAAATGAAAGATTGTGTCATTTTCAATCAAGGACAATGATAACACAAGTTTACAGAAAAAAGTGATGTTTTCTCACACACGACATCAAAACACAGAAAGCTTTCTGTACCTTTGCAGCTGGAGACGATGAGCTTAAATCAAAAAAGCAAAAGAAAATGTGTATGTGTACTCTTGGACCCTAACCCTAATGCCATACAAGTCTATGGGGTGAAATTTCAACTTTGTCCTACAGATATGGGGCCACTTGCTTTTTCATCAGGAGCCCCCAAGAAGCGCCCACGCCAAATTTGGGGCTTCTAGTACTTGAGGAACCCCGAAACCCTAACCCTAATTTCAGCTAAGCCTAACCCTAACCCTAGTTTCAGCCTTATTGTTAACCCTAATTCAATGTAAGTCTATGGGGTGAATTTTCAACTTTGTCCTAGAGACATGGGGCCACTTGCTTTTTCATCAGGAGCCCCCAAGAAGCGCCCACGCCAAATTTGGGGCTTCTAGTACTTGAGGAACCCCGAAACCCTAACCCTAATTTCAGCTAACCCTAACCCTAACCCTAACCCTAGTTTCAGCCTTATTGTTAACCCTAATTCAATGCAAGTCTATGGGGTGAATTTTCAACTTTGTCCTAGAGACATGGGGACACTTGCTTTTTCATCAGGAGCCCCCAAGAAGTGCCCACGCTAGATTTGGGGCTTCTAGCCAATGAGGAAAAATTTGGAGCAGACACGACAGGGTTACAGCTGAGAAGGCACTTAAGATCCTCAAAGGACTGTTGCCACTCACTAGACCAAACAAATGGTTTCAATGGACTGGTTAATTCTTCTCTTGTGGCCGGCAGCTCCACTGCCTTGGTGCTGGAGATGCCCGCTCAGGGGCGCCGCCAGGAATTTTGGGCCCCCTGAAAAAAAACAAAAACAAATGGGCCTCCTTTGCGCAGCGCTTGTCAAAAGCTTCACATCACTCAAAAAATACAGTATAGTTCAATAATAGTGCTTGAGTCCATCTTTGACAGTGTCAATGTATTTTTATTGTGAATTCTCCTAAAAAGCAAACTCTTAACATTGATGAATGATTCATGAAAAAAACACTTGATGTTTCTCGGACAAAGTTGAGCTTTGACCTTCATAGACTTGCACTGCATTAGGGTTTAGCGATAAGGCTGGAATTAGAGTGAGGGTTTCGGGGTTCCTCATGGGCTAGAAGCCCCAAATTTGAGATGGGTGTGTCCAGGAGGATCCTGATGAACCTGAAAGTGGCCCCATGTCTCTAGGACAAATTTGACCTTTGACCTCCATAGACTTGCATTGAATTAGGGTTAACGATAAGGCTGAAACTAGGGTTAGGGTTTTGGGGTTCCTCAAGAACTAGAAGCCCCAAATTTGGCGTGTGCGCTTCTTGGGGGCTCCTGATGAAAAGGCAAGTGGCTCCATGTCTCTAGGACAAAGTTGACCATTGACCCTCATAGACTTGTATGGCATTAGGGTTAGCGATAAGGCTGGAATTAGAGTGAGGGTTTCGGGGTTCCTCATGGGCTTGAAGCCCCAAATTTGGTGTGGGTGTGTCCAGGAGGATCCTGATGAACCTGAAAGTGGCCCCATGTCCCTATGACAAAGTTGACCTTTGACCCTCATAGACTTGTATGGCATTAGGGTTATCGATAAGCGATACAAACCTGGTGAGTTTAAGACTTAGTGACTCTACGTACATGAATGTATGGGGTACCCCGTCCTTACTTTGTTCCAACCTTCCCTCCACAAACCTGGCTGTCCAGTGGAGAAGTCAAAGTGAGAGAGAGAACAAAGAAGGAGGAGAGCCTGTGACGCCGCTGCTGATTGGCTTGTTGGTCGGTTGAATGAGCCAATTCTAGAGCTCCCCTCGGTGTCCACACACTGCAAAATATATCTAAGAAATAAACACTTAAATTGAGAAAGAACAGGCTAGAAACAAGTCAAATTATCTGCCAATGCAGTAAGATATTTAGACTTGGTAAGATTTCTTAAAATAAGACGATATATCTAGGCATTTGAAGAATGGAAAAACTCTTGAAATAAACAGTAAAGCACTCATTCCAAGGAATGTACTAAGTCAAATAAACTTGATACTAGCTTCTCAATTTTTTTTTCACGTTTGCTTCTTTCTTAATTTGAATGAAAATATCTTAAAACCAGGCCTACTAACAGTGCAATTCCTCTTAATTTAAGTGTTTACAATATTAGCTTTTTTTTCTCAAAATGAGACAAAGCATCCAGCCCTCCTACTCCCGTTCCCCCCCCAAAAAAGATAATTCAGCAAACAGAATTAATATTGTCAACAACTATTTATTCACTTAAATTGCTGACAGTGCCTTCACTGCCTTGTAATAAAAACGTCACTAAGGCATTGCATCTTAAAACAATCTCAAGCAATCATTTCTAGAACGCAAGTAATGTTGTGTTGTTACAATATTCACCGTCATCATTATTGAATATTGATTCAGATTCCCTGACACAAAAAAACAAAAACAGTATGGGGACAGCATATAGTATTGTGTTCCTATCACCACTGATAACATGTTTGTTCCAACAGACTCCCACCCACCCTCAAGTTACAACTACCAGGGGAGTGTATCACTACCTATGCCTAGTACACAGCTCTACTCCCCAATAAAATCTTTCCATTCTGCCATGGTCTTTTTTGTATGAGGCTGTGGTGTCTCACTCATGGATAGTATCCTGTAGCACTTCTGTCTGAATGACAGAGAGAAGGGTTGCCACACACTTTTGGATATGTGAGGTGCAGGGCATAGTAGTAACCCATCAGATGAAGCAGACCGTCACTCAAGTCTTCCTTGGCAAGCGTGGTGGCGGGAGTGGCTCCAAGCCAGATGAGACAGCGGGTCCCATCAAACAGCAACACAGAGGTGCAGAAAGACCTCTTCTGCGAGTACATTGTGGGATCTTCTGTTGGCTAAAGAAAAAGAAGAAGGAAACGCCACATCCATGCATGGAACTATGAAGTGTTGAATGTGAGAAAATGCGAACAAACTTTCACCTGAATGACATGAAGCAGTGCCTCACTGGCATGTCCCACTCACCTACATCCAGCGTTATGCGTGGCTTCATCACTTCATTTTTTTTCCAAACACCATAAAATTACACATTGGTGCAGAAGTCTTCCCATCTCTTTTTTTAGTTCATCAATGAATTTTCTGTTGCCCTTATCCAGAATGCGCCGCAGCTCATTCATCGCCTATAATGCAAGTCAGTGTTAAAATCTGCAAAAATGCTTGCTTTTCATCATAAACCAAAACAAGTTAATCACTTACACGATAAAGATCCTTGACACATGGATATGCATCCAGGATCTTTGTTGGCCTTGTCCTGTTCTTTCAGAACATCACTATCAATGAAGGATCTTCTTGCTTGAAACTGCAGGTCAAGAATTTGGGAGACAGCATCTTGGTTGGGTTTTGGTTTCTTGTACAGCTCCTGCAGGGTCTGATAATGTCTGGCCTGTGCTGTCAGACCATCTTTGGCTGATGAAATGGAGGAGACAAATCAGTAAATCAGTCAAATGGATGAAATTGTTTGGAGCATCAAAATATATCAAATGACAATTCAAATGTAAAAATGCCTGTGATATATCATGATATCCAAAACTATCAAAACATTGCCTAGCTTTCATACATTATCATTATTATTAAAATGGACATGTTTCTACTTATGTGAAGTGTGGCCATTATCAGAACTGCGCCCTGGTGTGTGACACAAAATAATTGTTGATCCACCAATTGAGTCTGCATCATGATCTTCTTCTTGGTCACTTGCTGAGAAGTCAATGCGATGCCTTTTCTTCTTGTGGCCCCTCTCTGGTGAATCTCTTGTGAAGATTCTTGTAAGTGCTCGCCTGTGGTAAATAAAATTTCACTCATTGAAAGAACAAATAAAGATGGAAAGTGAACATGCACAGATAAAAAAAGTATCAGCCAAAAATAACCACACGCTTCAAAATCTAAGTGCGCAAAATAATATAATCACTTACATGTTTCATTGTTTTGTCTTAATCCTTCAGCATGGGATAATACTCCACTAGTCTTTGAGACATTGCAGTGACTTCATGCTTAGAAGGGTACCGGACCCCCTCTCCTTGCTGACTGGCTCTCAAGATAGAAATCATGCTGGTGACAGTGTTTCTCACCAGCCTGCGTCTCAGCTCTTTGAACATGACACATTTCCCCTCACTGGCAGTGCGGGCCATCTGGAAGTAGTGCTTACGAGCTTGTGAAGAGAGAGAGAGAGAGAGAGAGAGAGAGAGAGAGAGAGGGGGAGAGAGAGAGAGAGAGAATTTCGTGTATACAATATAATACAAAGTACTGTAAATACGGCAGGGATTGACAGAAAAAAAAAGATAACCTTAATCAACCGATGTAGTTTGTCCTAATAGAGTTGCCGTATGTGACGTTGTTGGCATTCGCCCACTGGACAGAGGCGACTGCCAATTACGTCACATACGGCAACTCTATAAACGTACCGCGATCTATCCATATATCACGTTCGAACGCGATGTAGAGGTATGTCCCAATGGAGTTGCCGTATCGGCAGTCACTTCTGCCCGGAACGATTCTGCACCCGGACTAATTCTGTACCTACACCTCGTTGACGGGGGGGAAGCACGCTATCGCTATCGCGCTACACTAACTCGGCAAAGTTACGTGCCGACAAAGTTTCGTTGGGGAGTGCGGTGTTGGGGGGTTATGACTGGCTTCACGCGGGCCGGACAGAGACACACAGCGGGCCGGATGTGGCCCGCGGGCCGGGGTTTGCCCATGTCTAGTATAGACAACATATTGTGGAGGAGCAGGAAGCTGTAGGGTCCTCTTTGGGCTGCTTTTCACCAAAGGAGTGGATGTCTGAGGACAGATTGGAGATGTTCCTTCTGGTGAAGACACAGTTCCTGGCTTCATTCGGGGCAGCCTTGTCTGGTACGGTTGAATTCTCAGCCGAGAGGAAACCAGATCCAAAACATTATGAACAAGAGAGAAACAATAGACACAATTAGGAAAAAAGAAAAAAAAAGTGTTATGCTCGATGTTTTCAGAGCAAAGTAGGTAACCAATCACATCTACACTAATAAGGGCCCAAATCCGTTTCCTCCTGAGAAAGTGTTCTGGTCCAGGAAAAAGGTCTCTCAAATCATCACGACGGAGGGTGTGGAGCAAGACTTCATCGATGTTGGCAGCTATAAAGACAGTCCAATCATTAACAAACCTTTTACACTTAACAACTCATTCATTTTTTCACTAATGAATTTAATTCAACTTGACAAGTCAAACCAAGTTTGTTTTGTGCCAATTTCTGTTATCAGAATTAATTGTAAATGCAATTCAGTTTAGACATTTTGTCTCAAATTTGTAAAATACTTCTTTTTGAAATCAGTGTCAGCATACAGTTATTTTAATTACTTAGCGGACCAATCAAAGTCATGGAAATTTTTTCATACCTACACATGACATACCATTTAAAATTGATACTGTGACATCATCCAGCTCATCCATTATTGGCCCCGGTTTGGATGTCCATTTAATTTCTCCTCAATCTGGCAGGGAAAAAAAAATCATCATATTAAGGTCACAATTAGGACAAGCTAGCCTTCCGACTCAAGATCCGTTTTTTTACCATGCCCATCTGCCATGGATCCCAAAGTTCCCATGCAATTAAAAGTTGTGACACCTTATCTGAATGATAACCCTAGACAGCTCAACGGATTGCTAGTCATACAGACAACAATCAAAATTGGAGTGAAACTTGTAACCACAATGCCTGCAACATGGTGGTACTTATGGTAATAATCAACAAATACCAGTGTTCTTCGTGACAAAATGACAACATCTGATAGGAGTGTGCCACCTTGAACTGCAATCAACTTAAATTTTGATAAAAACAAGCAAATTGTACCTAAACTACATCTTCAACCAATCCAATTTGAGCACCCTCTACCCCATAAACTGAAGAAACTGCAATACAAACTTGGTAGTACAGTATTTCGTCATGCCACATATAACTAGGAATGCTAATTGCTTGTTCACATGACTAGAATTGCAGTACATCAATCCAATACAAAATACACACTTGTCATCAAGCTCATAAATCCATCGAGTCGAGATGAGCACGTGCAAGGAGTCGGACTCCGTGAGTTCACATAAACAGAGCATTGCGTTTGCATAAATTATGCACGGCTATCGAGCTAGAAGCCGAGTCCGATTTGGTGCACACAACCACACTATAATGCCTCTCAATGTCCTAACCCATGCCACGCAACAAACGTGAAGAACCGATTTGAGTTTCTCACGGGACCAGCAGTGAAGTCACAACCGTCGCCCCAAATGAAATGTCGCAGCAGGAGCCTGAGGATTTTCTGAGTCAACATGCTGATCAACAGGTAACGTAATGTTGGCTTCCTTGACGACATTAGACAACTCCCTGTTTATATTTTATCCATATTTTAGTACAAAGCCTCCTTGTTTTCTGATCTGCTCCTGTTTGACTTGTTCGGTTTTTGTTTTGACATTATGCTGTTAGTGTTTATTTCAAATTAACAAGAAGTACCGGTACAGATAGGAGGAACTTAATATAACACTTGCGTCAAACAAAGAATAACTAACTGTACATATCATGTCTACAGGAAGGAGCTGGTACATTAAGTGAGAATATTCAAGAATATTAAGAGAAGATATATTCAAGGTTGTCCTGAGGTCAACTGTACCAACCATTGCCAGAGCTTATGGAGCAATTTGATGTTATTGTACAGTAAAAATGGAATATTGGAGCTGTCGCAAAACAAAACAAAAAGCCAACTTTAAGGCTTATTATCTCCAAAACGATACAGTAATCAATCACATTTAGAAATCAAATGTTTCTAAATGTCAAGTCAGTAATGTCAAGTCAGTGCTTGATGTGTCATCAGCAGGCGTCGGCGTCAGTAATGGGGCATCGGCGGGTTTCGGGTGGAATCGCCAGGCGTTGGGAAGCGTCGGCGGGTGTCGGGGGCTTGTGGCCAGGTGGCGGACGTCACGGCAGGCAGTGGCCAGGTGGGCTCAGTCCCGCAAACGCTGCTTACAGCTTTAATTTTGTATTGCTTTGATAACATTGTTTAAGTTGAGTTTAAATTTACACTATTTTTTTTTTCTTAGCTGCTAATTGTTCAAAAATGCTGATGTTAAAAGTGTGTTTGCACAGTAAATGTTATGGCACTTTAATTCATATGGCAGTACATTTAAAATAACTGGCCGTCAAGTTCCAGGAACTGACAAACTGCACTGAGTTGAGTGAGATTCTCCAAAGGAACTCCAGTATAAATGTGGACTTTACATTCTAGTCCCCTGTGAAGAAAAACCCAAAAGTGAACGTTTTTGTGCCTCACCCTTTCTAACTGGGACATTTGCAAGGGAACGCAGACTGGTTATGCTGCTCCCTGATAAAAGAAAAATGTTTCTGCTGTTACCTCAGAAATTGCCTGTTATTATTGTGGCTCAGGATTTTGGAGGTAGATTTTTTTTTATTTTTCATAAGGAACAGGATAACAGTAATGCCCTGGCATTGGCAATAAGCTTTAATTTTGTATTTGCATTTTTTTTAACTTTAGATTTACATTAAAAATGTTTCTGTGTAAAGTGCTGATGTTAAGTGTTTGCACGATAAATGTTATGGTGCTTTCGTTTATATGGCAGAACATTTAAATTAAAGTGTATGAAAGACTTCTTTTCAATTCATTATTGGCTTTTGCGTATACGACGTGATTAATCGTGATTGATCAGGTAAATCATGCGATTAATTGCGATTAAAATTTTTAATCGTTGCCCAGCCCCAGTAAAAACATTTTTCTGGTGCCAGCATTTCGTGAGGCAGAAGTTGATTCATACTTCAGTGCCTTGGAGCGAATAGCTTCGCCACTCAACTGGCCAAGAGACATGTGGCCTGTCCTTCTCCAATGCAAGCGGGTGGGAAAAGCACAGGAGTTGGTGTCTGCTCTTTTCTTAGAAGACAGCCTGCAATATGATGTTGGAAAGGAAGCAATTTTTCCTGCTTATGAGCTTGTTCCTGAGCCCTACCGGCAAAAATTTAGGAACCATAGAAAATCCAGTGGTCAAACCTTTGTCGAGTTTGCATGGGAGAAAAGCAACCTCTGCAATGGTGTGCAGCTAATGATGTCAAAAATGACTTTGAGTCACTCCGTGAGCTCGTTCTTTTAGAAGATTTTAAAGACTCTTTGCCAGAGAAGGTGGTAATGTTCTTGAATGAACAGAAAGTGTCGTCATTGTCCAAGGCTGCTGTCCTCGCAGATGAGTTTGTGTTGACCCACAAAAATGTCATCTCATCTTCCCCCCCGATCGGACAGGCCTTCTGCTTCTCGTCCCACAAGAGCCGAGTCTAGCCACCTCCCCCTTGAAAAGGCTAGAGGGAAGGGACTTCTGGTTTGGCCATAAAGCTGTAGACTGCGCGACACCAGGGCTCTCGACCATCCAGGGTAAAAACTCCCCGAAAACTTGAATAACTATTGTCAGATATCATATTAACTACAAAGTGATCAGGGGAACGTTGGAATGGGAAGGAAAACCTGATTCAACCAAAACAGAAACACGGTAACAGACAATATGGCGGAACTACCAGCTTGCTCTGAAACAGAGGGAGATGGCGAAACGAACTCCTCGTGACTAACGACGCGAAAAAGGGCTCGGACATAGAAATTATTAGCAAGGAGATACGGGATTTAAAAATGGAATCAAAAGAAGTCCTTCGCACGTTTGGAGAAACACTGAGGAACGACGTGGAAAAAGACTTGGACGACTTCAAAGACGAAATAAATCAACAACTTGCGAAAGTCATCACCGAACAGGAGCTCCGAACCAGCAAGATCAACGAGGCTGAGTCGCGGATTGAAAAGCTAGAACGTTGGGCACAGGAAGCTAATGACACTCTGGTCATATCACTGAGAGAACAAAAAGCTCTTCAGGACAAGTTAACTGACCTGGAGTCCAGGCCGAGGAGAAACAACCTACGTATCTATGGAGTCACTGAAGGAGAGGAGGGAGAATCTGTGGCCAAGTTTGTGGAAGACCTGCTGAAAAGCGAACTGCACCTGCCAGCAGATTTTAATTTCCAAATTCAGAGAGCACACCGCTCATTTGCACAGAAGCCAGCGGACGGTGCCCAACCGAGACCCATCATTGTTAACTTTCTGGAATTTACTACCAAAGAGAGGGTCCTGAGAGAGCTATGGACAAAGAAAATAGAACTGGGGAATAAAGTACCCTCATTCCATCATGATTACGCGACAGAGATGGTCCAAAAGAGAAAGGAGTACAACACTGCTAAAAGAATCCTGAAGGAGAAGGGCATCTGGTTCCACACGCCATTCACCAAGATGAGGCCCCACTGGGATACGGAAACTCGAACCTACAACAGCGCAGAGGAGGTAAAGGAGGAATTGGCGAGATGCGGCCTGGCGTAGAAGACGGCGGTGGCGACGGGTGCGGAGGGGCCTGCGGCACTCGGTGCCCCACACTACGACGGAGTGGCAGTGCAAGGAGGGATCCTGGAGGGGCTACGCATCAGCACGACGCATCAATACGCATAGATCATCATCTATCAAAAAAAGACTAGATGTGGCGAGGGGGAGGGTCTGGCGGAGGTGGAGACAATTCAGATGGTGGGTATAAAGGAAAATTGGTGGGGGTGGGGGGGGTTGCCTGACAATGCCACCTGGGGAGTTGCACCCCAGGAAATAAACTATAATAAAATTCCTCGGGCTACACAGGTTCGTTACGCTTTGAAATTTAAGAGGACGAGACGGACTTCTGTTGTGGAAAAGAGCGAAGATGCCGATGCAGGAATACTGGGATAATAAGTAATTTAATGAACAAACAATAAAAAGGGGATCGGAGCTCCGAGGCACAAAACACAGTAAAATGGGAGTGCGAGTGCGAGGAGGAAAGGAGGAAGAAGGTCTCTTATACACTGGACTGGGAGGGGAATAGATAAGGAAGGGAAGAAGAGGAAAACAAAGCACAGAGAATCAGCACAAGCTGACAAATTTACAGCCTCCTCTGGTGGACCACGAGGAGAATGTCTCGAGAAGGTTATACTATGAAACGAACAGATTACACGTGCTACTAGTGATCATATGACACAGAATACAACATAATAAAGAATAACCCAAGAATACATATTTCCCATTACATTCCCCCCTTTTGATCATTCTTGATCACAGGACACAAGAGTGAAAACATCCACACAGACATCAATTCATGTCCACCATTGGCTTTAGACACAAACATCATAACTTGGACTGTTACACTTCCCGTGATCACAAAGGCAGGAATCTGCAAGGCACATGGTAATACGAACTTACAGTTGTACTAAAAATAACTCTCTTTAAACATTAACCTATAAGCTATTGTTATGTATGCTAAAAAACACTACTAAAACTCTGACATTGCGTCTGTGCTGTATTTTACACAGAGTCAATGTCATCGACATCGTCATCCTCAATGATGAGATCTGGAAGTTCTGGGTACTCTGCAAACACATCGTTGTAGGTGTTGTTGAAATCACAACCAGGATAAGGGCAGCTGAAGCCCCACGCATCTGGCAATCCGTTAACATTCACAAACATCCTTTCTGACATGTCAAACTGATTGTGCGTGTTGGCTGTCTATCAGCCAGTCAGATCAGAAGTGAGCACCTTGTTGACACAACGCTTGATCAGAGGAACAAAACAGCAGGTGATAACCGAAATGACAATGAGAATAGCAATTACGGGAGCGAGCAGCTTTATTAACCGCCTTGGTCAGACATCTCGGCAGCAGAAAGTTTCTTGCGGCTATCTAAAGCCTTGGAGATTGCTCCGCCATCTGCAGCATTATCTGGAATGTACGTACAGCAAGACGTGCCTACAATGTGACAAACACCACCCTGGGGTGCAGTGAGTAGGTCTAGCACCATACAATTCTGAAGGACCATTAGACGAATAGCATTTAGCTCCTGGCTAATGGACGAGGTAGCATTCAGTGTCAAGTTTGTCAACTGCAATAAATGGTAGTGAAGTGTATCGGCGAATAAAATAAGTTTTCCCACCCCTGTCCAGGGGAACAGTGAAAGAGCAACTTTGGCAGATTCTGGAAACACTTTGAAATCGTCAGGAACATTACTTCCCCACATCGCGTCATGCAAACAAAACAGTTCACATGTCCTTGAGCTCGTGCTGCAGAGTTTGCGTAACGCCACCAGAGATTGGTTGCGTACGGGTGTGCAGGAGTCTTCAGGGAATGAGTGAGCATGTCAGTTGTGGCCCATCTTTTGGGTCGGTCAGCCCGTCCTGGCTGCCCAACACTGATGTTCATGTGAGGTGTACTGTAAGGTGTGGTGCGAGGTGAAAAGGCAGGTGAAACAGCAGGGTGTGCTGGAACAGGAGTGCCGGAGGCAGTGATGGTGGCGTTGCCACCTTCTCCTCGGAAACTCTCCGTGCGTTCGAAGCACCAGATTGTGAAAACGATGATCCAGCTGATGAGGGCCAGGCAGACCAGCGTGCCCCGTAGGCCGCAAAAGCCTGGCCGACGGAAAAGGTGCCATGACACCGGACGTTCCATCTTGCTGCTTTCGTTGGAGTGAAACGTTTTGATTCACCTTTCACTCGTCAGCTCCCGGCGTCCTCGGCGTCCTCGGCGTCCTACAGCGACAGGTGATGATCCGGCACGTGGCTCTCCTCCTCCCTCTGAAGTGCCCTCGTCCGCTCCCCGGCGACGACTCGCTTGCCTCGGCTCGCGTGGATCCAGGTGGCCCTCTCGGCAACCTTGACGGCGGTTTGCGTCACCAGAAGCACTTCGAACAGCCCCAGCCAGCGACTTGCTCTCCAGCTCTTTCTCCGGAGGTCCTTCAACCGGACGTAGTCGCCAGGCTTCAGGCAGTGCAGCGGTCCCGTCGCAGCCTGAGGCAAAACAGCGGACACTTGGCGCCTTACGTCTGCTAGAGCGGATGCAAGGTTGGAACAATAGGTTAGTATTGTGTCTTCACACAAGGCCGTGGAGGGGAGTGCCTTTCCTCCAGTAGTCATCCCAATCTGGGGAGGAGCTGCAAACAAAACTTCAAAAGGAGTGAGATTAACGCGTGCGCGTCTCCTCATTCTCATGTACATCAGGACAATGGGAAGAGCTTTTGGCCACGGCAGGCCAGTGTCAGCACAACATTTGGCTAATTTGCTTTTTAACGTCCCGTTTTCACGCTCTACCGCCCCACCACTGGCAGGGTGATAAGCACAATGTTTCCTGAGGTCAATGCCAAACAGTTTCCTGATTTAATTAAGCGCCTCGTTTGTGAGATGTGTCCCATTATCACTGGATATTTTGTTTGGAATTCCCCATCTGGGAATTATCTCAGTCAGCAAGGCCTTGGCCACGTCGTTGGCTGATTGTGTGGTGCTGGGAAACGCTTCGACCCATTTCGACCACATATCAACCATGACCAGACAATACTTTTTCCCTGCTGACGGTGTCAATTCGATAAAGTCCATCATGACATGTTCAAACAGTCTGGTTGGAGCCGGGTGTGCTGCTATTGCTGCCATCTTGACTGGTCGTCCTGCATTTTGTGAGAGGCAGATTAAACACGCTTCACAATGCTTTTGTGCTACGACTGAAAACCCTCTAGTAAACCAAAATTGATTAATTAATTCCAACATCCCCCCTTTTGACACATGGTCTAACCCATGCGTCAATTTAGCAAAATGTGAAAATAAATGTTTTGGCAGACACGGGTTACCGTTCTACCGGTCCTACCCAAATGTCAGTAACGTGGTCCCAGCATGCACCGGCGGAGCGCCAAGCGGCCTTCTCCTTCGCTGTGGCGAGGGACTGCATTTCAGCCAGTGATGCATCAGCCTCCTCAAATGAGGCTGTCATCATCGGGGCTGACGAGGGTGCAGGCTGCCTTGCAGCGGACTTTGCTGCCGCGTCAGCTCTGGCGTTGCCTTGGGAAACAGGGTCACGAAGGTTAGTGTGAGCAGAACATTTACACACTGCTATTTGGGAGGGCAAAAGTATGGCCTGCAAGAGGTCAGCAATAAGCACATGATTTAACACCGGCTTCCCGTCTGACTTGAGGAAGTTCCTGCATTTCCACAGTGCCCCAAAATCATGAACGACACCAAACACATAACGGGAGTGCGAGTGCGAGGAGGAAAGGAGGAAGAAGGTCTCTTATACACTGGACTGGGAGGGGAATAGATAAGGAAGGGAAGAAGAGGAAAACAAAGCACAGAGAATCAGCACAAGCTGACACATTTACAGCCTCCTCTGGTGGACCACAAGGAGAATGTCTCGAGAAGGTTATACTATGAAACGAACAGATTACACGTGCTACTAGTGATCATATGACACAGAATACAACATAATAAAGAATAACCCAAGAATACATATTTCCCATTACAGCGCCCCCTCAGCGACATCGGGGCCGGGGACACCACAGGGATCCAGGAGCCAAAGGGGGCCCGCCCCCCACCGCACCGCACCACCCAGGCACAAAGGAGCGGTAGCCGGCGAACGCGCAGCCCCACCCCAGGCATGCGACCCCACCGCGTACGATCCAGCGCCAGTCCCCAGACACAGGGACGGACCAGCCCTCCCACCAACAAGGGGGCCCCCAGACCAGAGCCAGGGGCCCCCAGACCAGAGCCAGGGACCCCCCCCCCCGGATCACCACCCCCGGAGCACCACCCACCCAACCCCCGACCCCCCACCAACCCGCAAAGCAGCCGAACCTCCCACATTCCTACCAAGGAGGTGTGGTCTCACAGTAAGTTGCTATATTGTGCAATGTGCAGGTGTTGTTTTGTTTTCCAGTTTGTGAGGATTGTTTTCTTAGCGATAGATAAGGAGGTGATCAGCATGCGAGATTCTGCCTTATCTGATTTGATATCACTGAGGTCCCCTAAGAGACAAAAAGAAGGAGTGGCTGTGATGTTGTAACCAACCTGTGCTGATAGATCATTGCATACTATGTGCCAGAATTTATTTACTGGTGGGCAATGCCATGCAGCGTGTAGGTAATTATCTGGGACATTAACTGTGCAGTGTGAGCAGGTCTGAGAGGCGGTCATGCCCATCTGAAACATCCGCTGTCCAGTGTAGTGGATCCTGTGGAGTACTTTAAAATGTATTAATTGTAGAATAGGTTGTTTTATCAGTGAAAAGGTGTTCAGGCAGATTGTTCTCCAGAAATTAGAGTGAGGCTGGAGAGACAGGTCTCTTTCCCACTTAACAATTGGGATAGAAATCGTGCGATCTGTATTTGTAAGCAACTCACTCCAATAGAACTGCACTCGTCCTTCTCTCACATGACATTGGATCACAATGACCAAACAACACAACAAAGACAATGATGCCACTGTGCTGCCACATCCAGACTCTGTGTAGGTCTGTAGGCCTCTTGGACCTTCATGTGAACCACTGCGTGTTGACTGGAGGTGAAACATGACTGACTGCTGTCCTCCTCCCTGGACAATGCAATCTCACTTTCAATCTCACAGCCACTAAAAAACCTGATTGTGATTGAGAGGTCCTCAGCAGCCAATCACAGTTGGGAGTCCAGCCTTCAAACACTCCTCCTGAATCCACAGTCACATCTGTCAGCATCTGGAACTTTGGCCCCGATCCTCCACACCACACAACTTGGGATGACAGTGCCACCTACCTGTATACTTTCAGCAGCCAGTCCCATGTTCTGACCCGTTTCCACTGTGGCCTGTTGGCTCATCTGGTCCAAAGTCTGGATCATCAGTGTCCAGGTTCATGGAATGAGTCAGTGTGCCGCCGTCCTGTGATGTCATGATAGAGAATCACTCTATTTATACTAATGTGCAGAACCACTGGAGTGTGGAAGCAGACAGTTACCATAATCCAAATGAAAAAGCAACTGCAGAAATGCTTTTTCATTTTAAGAACGTGGCTGCATTAGTTGACTCATAATTAAAATGGTTAATAAATAATCCAAACTGCATTTTCATTTTCTTATTCATGACTGCTCATTCTTGTACTTAATTCAAATGAAGGAAAACACATTTGAGATTTAATTTTCAAAACATGCACCAGCAAAGAGTTACCAAAATTCAATATGAAATGAAAAATTCAAAAATGAAAAAGCAATAGCAGAATGCTTTTTCATTTTAAGAACGAAGCTGCATTATTTGACTCATAATTAAAATCATTAATAAATATTCCTATATGCATTTTCATTTTCTTATTCGTGTCGCACCTTTTATGCCACAATCAAAAAGAAAACTGAGGGCATTGCTTTTTAATTTTCATGGTCCTGCCCTTCACAAGAGTTACCACAACTCGAAAACGAAATCGCAATCTCAAAGTAAGCGCGCGGCGCAGGAAAGTGACGTCAGCAGCTCTCCACCTGTGGGTATGGCGGTATGACGCCAAGTGTCATTTGCCTCCTGTTATGTGTAAATTCTAATGTTTGTGAATTTAAGAAAGATATACATATATATATATATATATATATATATATATATATATATATATGTTTTTTATTTAAAAAGAAAAGAAAAGAAAAAAAAGGTATGGCGGTATGACACCACTTTGCCATCGTTACTTCTTTCACGTCATTGAAGTTGCCGGTAATCGAGATTTAAATCGGCGAAAAACGTGGACCACTGACAGATCTCGCACCAGCATCTGCCACCAGTCGACGGATTGATCTGTTGCTTCGCATCCTTCGTCGGATGGACTGGTGGCCGACGCCGAACAGCTGTTACTCCACCCATGTAACAAATAGCTTTAGCTTTGATGTTGTGCTGGTGCATCAAGGTGTTCCATAACTGACAACAGGTTGGCTCGGGCAACCTTGTTTGCGTCCGTATCTGGGACGGCAGAATACCTGCTCAACTCGGTCCCGAGCATCAGATTCAGATACACTATTCAACTCCACCTGGGAAGCTAAATCCAGCAGGGTTTGAACAATTGTGTCAATGTGCGCCATGCTCAAATCTGTCCGACCAACGAGATCCGTCAGTGGTCCACGTTTTTCGGCGATTTAAATCTCGTTTACCGGCAACTTCAATGACGTGAAAAGTAACGATGGCAAAGTGGTGTCATACCGCTATACCTTTTTTTTGTTTTGTTTTGTTTTTTTAAATATACAGTATATATATACATTTATTAAATTCACAAACATTAGAATTTACACATAACAGGAGGCAAATGACACTTGGCGTCATACCGCCATACCCACAGCGGAGGTGGAGAGCTGCTGACGTCGCTTTCCTGCGCTGCGCGCTTACTTTGAGATTGCGATTTCGTTTTCGAGTTGTGGTAACTCTTGTGCAGGACAGGAACATGAAAATTAAAAAGCAATGCTCTCAGTTTTCTTTTTGATTGTGTCATAAAAGGTGCGACACGAATAAGAAAATGAAAATGCATATAGGAATATTTATTAATGATTTTAATTATGAGTCAAATAATGCAGTTTCGTTCTTAAAATGAAAAAGCATTTCTGTTATTATATTCTTATTTTAATTTGGATTATGGTAACTGCTTCCATATAAAACAAATACATCCATAAATATATACAATGTGAGAATTGTTTCTTGCAAGAGCTGTACTTCAACCCATGACCATCGATAAAAGTGTACACATCTAATCGTAAACAATCTGCTGCAACCTGAATTTCCACTTCTGTGTCTATAAACCAGTCACAGCTTGACTGATGGCTCTGAAGAAGCAGTTTCCATCAGCCTCTACATTCTCATTTGTACACGGCGAACCTAATGGCCATTGCAATCAGAAATTGGAAAACTCGCACGGTCCAAATGAATCTTCAAGTTTTTGCAAAGGTCTAAACAAACATCAACATCAAGGGGAGAGAAGTTACACTCTTCATTGGTCACAGCACTGACAAACTCTACGTCAGGATTATCCATGTCAAAGTGAGGAGTTTTGCTCTTCTGAAGTGACTCACTGTTGCCAGCTGGTGCTGGAATTTTAAACCGTGACCGGTTTCGCCTTGATGAAAAGAACCATGCAGAACCTTGGCTAATCTAATACCAGTGCCATGATCTGCCACTGCATCTTCACTAGTACTAACTGATGATGGATCACAAATCACATGTGCGAGGCGTAGAACGAGCGGAGCAGTCAGAGGCAACAGAAGAAGAAAGAAAAGCCTCCTTAGCTTAGTTGATCTTCTGTGTTGCCTCCTGGACGGTGCTGGCCTCCTCTGGCTTGGTGCTGGCAACCACGGGAGCCACAGGAACCACGGGCACAGCTCTGGTCATCTGCGGCGTCGCCTCCACCTGATTAAAATAAGAAAGATGTGATTTTATGCCAATAAACATAGAATGGAAAACACTAGGCTTTACACGATCACGATTTTTGTGCCGATCACCGATCAGTGAGTTTAAATAAACCGATCACCGATCACCGATCCGATCACGTTAGGGGCAATAAATACTTGTTTCACGAGCACCGTCTAAAGTTGTTTGCTTTAGCATCCGTTTCAGAGTTTGCTTTTCTTTTTCTTTCTCCGCGCTGCGTTTCTTGAACTCGACATGCTCCTCCGTGTGTATCTTTTCCAAGTGCCTGATTAAATTTGTGGTGTTGAAATTTTTTACCAAAGTTGCCCCGCTAGGTACTGTAGCGTTGCATATATTGCAGATAGCTTGTGCTATGTCTGTTTCTCTCACTTTGAAAAAATTCCACACCTCCGACACGTTTGTTTGTGTCACCCATGGATGTTGCTGTCGTGAAGATTCAAAGAAACTTTATTGTCCGTCACATAGCGACAGTACTCAAAACAGGAAGAGGCACGAAGACGAAAATGAAGGTTTTTGAATCATGAATCATTAGCTCTCGGATACAAACAAATAAACATGTCGATGCTGTGAAACTACTTTGGAGGAAATGAGACAGATTAAAAAGTTTCAACACGACCATGACGTCATTGATCGGATCGGTGATTCATGACATGACGCCCGATCATGAACGTTTCAAAAAATGCCAAATATCGGCCGATCCGATACAGCCGATAAGATCGGTGTAAAACTTAGAAAACACACACAGGTGATGAAGTGGAAATGAATAAGTACAAACCTGCTGCACCGCGTGCTGATCGACGTCTCAGGCTGGACATCTGGAAGAACATAAAGAAATGAATTCATAAACAAAGTAACACACTAATTAAACTGTACATGTACTGTACATATGCGATCTTGTGTTGATAATAGGGGTGGGGCGATACGGCTAACCCACGATTCGATACTGTGACGATATTTGGCCCACGATAATGACATCACGACACACGATATCTTCGATATCTTCGAAATTTTGCAGACGATATTGTCATAACCCGGCTCAAGAGTTATGACAATAACGGAAGGGACACTGCGGATTGCGATTAATCAAAAGGTTTATTATAACAAAATAGATAATTGTAAGCAAAATAATGAAATATATGGTGTGTGTTTGTCAGTATTCATCAGTAATGTAAGTGTGGATGAGTGAATAATAGGATGTGGGGTGTTGTCAGGTGCAAAACAGAACAAAAGAAGCTGAGAGTCGGCCAGACGCCCATGGCTGCTGGATGGAGAATGTGGAAGAGACCGAGCGGCACACGCAGTCGGCCTTTTATCCTGCAGGGGGCATCGGCACAGGTGTCCTAATCGGAAGATGCCACTCCCACATCCACCGCTTTCCACCATTTCTAGAACGCAAGTAATGTTGTGTTGTTACAATATTCACCGTCATCATTATTGAATATTGATTCAGATTCCCGGACACTCAGTTACACAAAAAAAACAAAAACAGTATGGGGACAGCATATAGTGTTGTGTTCCTATCACCACTGATAACATGTTTGTTCCAACAGACTCCCACCCACCCTCAAGTTACAACTACCAGGGGAGTGTATCACTACCTATGCCTAGTACACAGCTCTACTCCCCAATAAAATCTTTCCATTCTGCCATGGTCTTTTTGTATGAGGCTGTGGTGTCTCACTCATGGATAGTATCCTGTAGCACTTCTGTCTGAATGACAGAGAGAAGGGTTGCCACACACTTTTGGATATGTGAGGTGCAGGGCATAGTAGTAACCCATCAGATGAAGCAGACCGTCACTCAAGTCTTCCTTGGCAAGCGTGGTGGCGGGAGTGGCTCCAAGACAGATGAGACAGCGGGTCCCATCAAACAGCAACACAGTGGGTGCAGAAAGACCTCTTCTGCGAGTACATTGTGGGATCTTCTGTTGGCTAAAGAAAAAGAAGAAGGAAACGCCACATCGTGGAACTATGAAGTGTTGAATGTGAGAAAATGCAAACAAACTTTCACCTGAATGACATGAAGCAGTGCCTCACTGGCATGTCCCAGCTTCTTCGGTGGTGGACTTGGTGAAGGAAAGAGTGTGGGGAGTGCCCTGAGCAGCGCGATGGAATATTCCACTGGAATAGAACAAATCAACTTTGAGTTCAAAGTTAGTCTTCCTAAAAATGAGTCTTATTAGGTTTGTGTTGATCACAAAAAAAAATCTTATTTTTTCAGCATGAAGAGTATTACCATTCTGCATCTATTCATTCAGCGCAACATAAACCATCCTATGTCCAAGGAAACAGCTACACAGTCAATTAGAGACACAGCAAAATGACTCTACTGAACTACATCCAGCGTTATGCGTGGCTTCATCACTTCATTTTTTTTCCAAACACCATAAAATTACACATCGGTGCAGAAGTCTTCCCATCTCTTTTTTTAGTTCATCAATGAATTTTCTGTTGCCCTTATCCAGAATGCGCCGCAGCTCATTCATCGCCTATAATGCAAGTCAGTGTTAAAATCTGCAAAAATGCTTGCTTTTCATCATAAACCAAAACAAGTTAATCACTTACACGATAAAGATCCTTGACACATGGATATGCATCCAGGATCTTTGTTGGCCTTGTCCTGTTCTTTCAGAACATCACTATCAATGAAGGATCTTCTTGCTTGAAACTGCAGGTCAAGAATTTGGGAGACAGCATCTTGGTTGGGTTTTGGTTTCTTGTACAGCTCCTGCAGGGTCTGATAATGTCTGGCCTGTGCTGTCAGACCATCTTTGGCTGATGAAATGGAGGAGACAAATCAGTAAATCAGTCAAATGGATGAAATTGTTTGGAGCATCAAAATATATCAAATGACAATTCAAATGTAAAAATGCCTGTGATATATCATGATATCCAAAACTATCAAAACATTGCCTAGCTTTCATACATTATCATTATTATTAAAATGGACATGTTTCTACTTACGTGAAGTGTGGCCATTATCAGAACTGCGCCCTGGTGTGTGACACAAAATAATTGTTGATCCACCAATTGAGTCTGCATCATGATCTTCTTCTTGGTCACTTGCTGAGAAGTCAATGTGATGCCTTTTCTTCTTGTGGCCCCTCTCTGGCGAATCTCTTGTGAAGATTCTTGTAAGTGCTCGCCTGTGGTAAATAAAATTTCACTCCCCCCCCCCATGCTCCTCACTTTGTACATATATATATGACTTGAATACAGAACTGTCCATTTGTGATGTTTTGCACTTGGAGTCAAGAGCATATAGGTTTATTTAAATAAAGATGGAAAGTGAACATGCACAGATAAAAAAAAGTATCAGCCAAAAATAACCACATGCTTCAAAATCTAAGTGCGCAAAATAATATAATCACTTACATGTTTCATTATTTTGTCTTAATCCTTCAGCATGGGATAATACTCCACTAGTCTTTTAGCCATTGCAGTGACTTCATGCTCAGAAGGGTACCAGATCCCCTCTCCTTGCTGACTGGCTCTCAAGATAGAAATCATGCTGGTGACAGTGTTTCTCACCAGCCTGCATCTCAGCTCTTTCAACATGACACATTTCCCCTCACTGGCAGTGCGGGCCATCTGGAAGTAGTGCTTACGAGCTTGCTCCAACTCACTGTCTGTATAGAGGGTGGGCAAACTTTTTTAGCAACGGGCCACATGACAGACCTGCATCGAGTCGGCGGGCCACGGAAGGGGGGGTTGTAGGTAGGTACAGAATTCGTACTTCAGTGCCTTGGAGCGAATAGCTTCGCCACTCAACTGGCCAAGAGACATGTGGCCTGTCCTTCTCCAATGCAAGCGGGTGGGAAAAGCACAGGAGTTGGTGTCTGCTCTTTTCTTAGAAGACAGCCTGCAATATGATGTTGTAAAGGAAGCAATTTTTCCTGCTTATGAGCTTGTTCCTGAGCCCTACCGGCAAAAATTTAGGAACCATAGAAAATCTAGTGGTCAAACCTTTGTCGAGTTTGCATGGGAGAAAAGCAACCTCTTTGATAAATGGTGTGCAGCTAATGATGTCAAAAATGACTTTAAGTCACTCCGTGAGCTCGTTCTTTTAGAAGATTTTAAAGACTCTTTGCCAGAGAAGGTGGTAATGTTCTTGAATGAACAGAAAGTGTCGTCATTGTCCAAGGCGGCTGTCCTCGCAGATGAGTTTGTGTTGACCCACAAAAATGTCATCTCATCTTCCCCCCCGATCGGACAGGCCTTCTGCTTCTCGTCCCACAAGAGCCAAGTCTAGCCACCTCCCCCTTGAAAAGGCTAGAGGGAAGGGACTTCTGGTTTGGCCATAAAGCGGTAGACTGCGCGACACCAGGGCTCTCGACCGTCTAGGGTAAAAAGTCCCCGAAAACTTGAATAACTATTGTCAGATATCATATTAACTACAAAGTGATCAGGGGAACGTTGGAATGGGAAGGAAAACTTGATTCAACCAAAAGAGAAACACAGTAACAGACAATATGGCCGAACTACCAGCTTGCTCTGAAACAGAGGGAGATGGCGAAACAAACTCCTCGTGACTAACGACGCGGAAAAGGGCTCGGACATAAAAATTATTAGCAAGGAGATACGGGATTTAAAAATGGAATCAAAAGAAGTCCTTCGCACGTTTGGAGAAACACTGAGGAACGACGTGGAAAAAGACTTGGACGACTTCAAACACGAAATAAATCAACAACTTGCGAAAGTCATCACCGAACAGGAGCTCCAGACCGGCAAGATCAACGAGGCTGAGTCGCGGATTGAAAAACTAGAACGTTGGGCACAGGAAGCTAATGACGCTCTGGTCATATCACTGAGAGAACAAAAAGCTCTTCAGGACAAGTTAACTGACCTGGAGTCCAGGCCGAAGAGAAACAGCCTACGTATCTATGGAGTCACTGAAGGAGAGGAGGGAGAATCTGTGGCCAAGTTTGTGGAAGACCTGCTGAAAAGCGAACTGCACCTGCCAGCAGATTTTAATTTCCAAATTCAGAGAGCACATCGCTCATTTGCACAGAAGCCAGCGGACGGTGCCCAACCGAGACCCATCATTGTTAACTTTCTGGAATTTACTACCAAAGAGAGGGTCCTGAGAGAGCTATGGACAAAGAAAATAGAACTGGGGAATAAAGTACCGTCATTCCATCATGATTATGCGACAGAGATGGTCCAAAAGAGAAAGGAGTACAACACTGCTAAAAGAATCCTGAAGGAGAAGGGCATCCGCTTCCAGACGCCATTCACCAAGATGAGGACCCACTGGGATACGGGAACTCGAACGTACAACAGCGCAGAGGAGGTAAAGGAGGAATTGGCGAGACGCGGCCTGGCGGAGAAGACGGCGGTGGCGACGGGTGCGGAGGGGCCTGCGGCACTCGGTGCCCCGCACTACGACGGAGTGGCAGTGCAAGGAGGGATCCTGGAGGGGCTACGCATCAGCAGCGACACGAGCCAGAGAAAAGCTACAAGAGTTTCAAAGATTCTTTGATTAAATTCAGAGAATACAGGGAAGAAAGCTGGTAGGGATGTTCTAGTATGACCGGTGTTTTTAGTTGACAAATTATTAAAATTGAATTCCCATGTTAATAGAAAAAAGACTGTGGGAAGTCCGGGTCGCTCCTTTTTTTCTAACGTTGGACTCATTTAGAACGACTAAAATACTCATTGCAGGTTCAAGTGTCATTTCTAAGTTAGGTTAGATTTTTGACTGCCTTCACGCGGGCCGGACAGAGACACGCCGTAGTTTGGCCATGCCTGATCTACAGGAAACACATCTCTCTCAGCAAGAGCTAAATCAACATGATTTAAAAGCTAAACTCAACACAACTAATGGCAACAGAAGTCAGACCCGCCTGTCGAAACTTGTCAACGTCTCTCTAGCCGAACTCGGGATGTTTGATGTTTGGAGGGAACTCCACCCGTTACAGAGGACTATTTTTTTTATTAACATTACAGACAGATACAGAATAGAGGAATGTAAAATAGGAACGACTGACTTGTACTGACACAGTATTAATTACCTTATTATTTGTCTAAATAAGAGGAAGAAAAACACACTTTGGAGATTAAATGTGGGTATGCTAAATAATCCAAAAACACTGGAGGAGGTTAAGAAAGAGATTAAATGCTCTATGGAGGAGAACATAGATAGTCCAGTAGACACTTCCATACTGTGGGACACAATTAAAGCTGTGATGAGAGGGAGGTTAATAGCGAGGGCAGCCTATCAAAAAAAGACTAGATGTGGCGAGGGGGAGGGTCTGGCGGAGGTGGAGACAATTCAGATGGTGGGTATAAAGGAAAATTGTGGGAGAGAGGGGGGGGGGGGGGGTGCCTGACAATGCCACCTGGGGAGTTGCACCCCAGGAAATAAACTATAATAAAATTCCTCGGGCTACACAGGTTTGTTACGCTTTGAAATTTAAGAGGACGAGACGGACTTCCAATGAAACAGCTTTATTTGACAACAATTTAAAATAGACCAGGTTGAGCTGCCTGAGTGTCAAGGAAATAAGTACCATACCAAAAAGACTGTTCAACATAAGAAAATAAGGGGAACAGGGCCAAAGAAACCAAAGAAAACTCAAAAAAGGGAATAAACAAAGCTAAGGGAATCACTACAAACCAAAATTCACGCTACGCCAACTCCTGTCCTAAAGAAAAGAGAACAAAATTAACATACTAATACCTTGAGACACCCAGGCAAGCGTTAAACAGTTAGAACGAAAGGAAAACTTTTATTTATTCTTCGCGCGCGCGCACACACACACACACACACACACACACACACACACACACACACACACACACACACACACACACACACACACACACACACACAGGACCAAAACCCAAAACAAAAAGGTAACGATCACTGGGGAACAAGATATTAATGAACTAAAAAAGGAAATCAAACTATAACAAAATCGCTACTCAACAGAAAACCCAAAGTTTCACCAAAATTTCACAACAAAACAAAGAAAAGAAAACCAAGCAAAGAAAGTGGTTATGCTAACAAAAGAAACAGACAAACTGAATTGTCTAAACCAAATAAACCAAAATCAAAGGAAAAGTGTCCGCGTTGTGGTGGTGACACCGCTGTTACCCGGCTAGACGGGTGCGGCAATTGATTGCGAGGACATCGCCGCCGCAACAGTAACAGAGGGGAATGGAGAAAACAGAGGAAGACGGAGCGACTGCACCCAGGCAGGGGGTTGAGACCAGCGTCCTTCCAGTACCCGTCTCGGCGCACCGGTGTTCAACTGCAAGGCAGCCTCCCCGCCGAGCGCCAGAGCAGGAGGGGGGGCGGGGGGGGCCTGCGGTGAATGCACAACGATCACGCACACACAGCGCCACCTCCCGATGAATGGGCACCCGCCAGGGTTCCTCCTCCGGCTGTGCTTATGGCCCAGCCCGCTCTGGGATTGCTAGCCGAAATGCTAAGAACTGCAAAGGACAGAGTTCTCAGCGTGGACACGCCAGAGGACAGAGTGCTGACTCCAGCCTGCGCTTCTTTTTAAAAGAGCTGCTTTCACTCTGCACTCTGGCGCAGGTGTAATCAGTGCGTTTACATGCAGAGCTTAATCGGACTAAGCAATAATTTGGTTTTCTCGTCCAATCGGAGTTCTCACCTTGTCCCCCTATACATGCAGCTGAGAAATTTGAATTACTGACGGGAACGTGTCCTCCTCCCAACAGTAGGGGGTGGAGTGAGCCTTTTCAGCTGGTCAGCTGCTTTCGGTTGACATATTACATCATTATGATATAGAATGATAGTTCATAATGTACGTGTTACTTACTTTGCAGATAAGCTGTACCCTATTTCTTGTGCTCATGGTTATCTTAAAAGATAACCATGAGACAAGAACATTGTTTACTGTTGGAGGGCTACAACAACACAATGTCTTCGATGCTACGCTTTGTGCCGTCGCCACAGACCCGAAACTCTCGTTCTTGTTGGATGCGGGTTCTGCGCAGACTGGTGGGAGAGTTTGTGTACAGGTTTTGCAAAGGAACGGTGTCTTCAGTTATACACACGCTCATTAAAGTGCCGACCGTGGAGGAAGCTTGTGCCGCTGCACCCCGTTTCCAGCAGAATAACAGCGAAATTATCGAAATAAAAACAAATCAGAAAAACATCTCTTTGCTGTGCTTTTATTTACAAAGTTGAAATTCTTCTAACTTACAAAAAATGTGAACGAAAAGGTAGAAATATAAATACGAAGGAATACGTATTTGTTCAGGGCTGCGCAAAGCCGGAGCCCTGCATTTGCTGCGCTACCCTTTTAAAAAAGGTCTCTGTTGTGTGTTATTTTAATATGTCCATCTCTTTTAGAAGAGAAAGCATCGCCCCGGTCTCATCCTCTCTCCAAATGTCAACATTCTTATTCGCGTTTGCTGGTTGTTTCGCGCCGTCTGTTTTGTTAGACGACGTAGTTGTGCGGTGGCGCGTGTGCACTTACGTTGTCCAGTTAATAGTCCGACTAAGGCGTATACATGGCCGAGAAATTAGAATTCCAATCGCATTATCTGGGTGTCTCAATCGGAGTTCTCCGATTCCAAATTCCGATCATAATTGGACTAAGGCAATATTTCAAATTTCTCTAGTACCATGTAAACGCACTGAGGGATACAAAGATTGCACTCCGGCGCAGGTGTGATTGATGACGCGAAGGTGGGGGCAAACCCACCTGCCACATAGAGAAGAAGGTTACAAGAAGCTGGTAAACCAATGAACAACTCTGGAACAGCAACACAAAAGCAATGAGGACGATACAGTGTTACAACAAATAATCGGTGTCAGAAGGGAAATAGACGATGTCTTGAGGCTAGATGTTGAGAAAAAGCTGAAATTCATTAAACAGACCCACTATGAATCAGGCTGCAAATCAACCAAATATTTAGCAAGAGGAATAAAGGCCCAGCAAGCTTCTCATGCAATATGTAAAATTAGAGACCCATTAACGAAACAGCTACTACTTGAACCTGAAGAAATAGAGAGGGTTTTTAAAGATTACTATGAAAATCTATATACCCAACCCACAGCTAAAGAAGATTGTGAGATGAAAGAATTCCTTGACTCATTGGACCTACCAGCCATTGGAGATGAGCAAAATAGAAAACTAATTTCCAGTATAACCAAAAAAGAAATAGATGCTGCCATTAGCAGGCTTAAAATCAACCAAAGCGCCAGGTAGTGATGGGTTTCCTAGTGAGTGGTATAAAACATTTGGAGAAGAATTAACCCCGATACTCCTAAATTCTTTTAATCTGACTCTGACAGAGGGCAAACGGCCTCCCTCATGGAAAGAGGCTGTCATTCCAGTTATTCCAAAAGAAGGGAAAAATAAGGAACTTTGTGAATCGTATAGGCCCATTTCAATCTTAAATGTTGACTAGAAGATCTTTACTTCAATCATCTCAAAAAGACTTGAAAGTTTTATGCCGGACTTGATAGATGAGGATCAGTCAGGTTTTATAACAGGTAGGCAGACTCAAGATAACATTAGACGGGACCGTCTAGGGCTGGACGATAATTCCATAACGATATATATCGATCGATAGACGTGTGCTGCGATAGGAAAAAAAGGGGTGGATAAAAAGTTTGATAGAAAAAGTTTCACTTCCTTTTTCATCATAGCCAATCATGTAGCTTAATATTACGGTCATTTCTTCCTCCAACCAATCGAAAACGCAGACCCAGCGGCTCCACGTTGTCGGAGGAATCCGCTGCCAGCGCCAGCACCAAGCAAGTAAAGCAGACCAAACTGGACTTCTTGCAGTAAATACGACAAAGCGTCCAAGCGCCATAAGGACATCACCCATGTAGTAACATGCTTCATAGCGAGGGATATGCTGCACATAACCACCGTTGAAAAGCTTGGCTTCAAACAGCTTCTCGCCACTCTTGACCCGCGATATGAAGTTCCAGACTGCAAGTATTTTTCAAACACAGCTCTTCCTCGTCTGTACAACGAGTGCAGGGAATCAGTGCAAAACGAGCTGTTAACCGCCACAACTTCAGACCTCTGGTCGAGTTGCACGTTCGAGCCCTATCTCAGCCTATTTTTTTTTTAAATAAATGACTAAATTAATAATAATAATAATAATAATAATAATAATAATAATAATAATAATAATAATATTAAAAAAAACAAAAAAACAATTCAGTTGTGTTTAAAAAAGGTGGTTGAATAAAAGTTTGAATTTGAATTCAGTGCTCGTGTGTTCTTTATTAAAAGTCTGTCATGAAGTAATAGTATAAAACATCCAGCACTGCAATTAAAATATGTTTTAAATTTTTTTGATAATTATCGATATCGATCAATATGACTTTTTTTTATATCGATATGCTTTTTTTCTATATCGTCCAGCCCTAGGACTGTCCTATACATAATAGATCAGCTCCAAAAGTTGTTACTGGTGAGCCTTGACTGTGTGAATTGGAGATTTCTGTATCAAGTTCTTGGGAAACGAGGGTTCCAAGAAAAGTTAATACAGTGTATTCAAGGTCTCTACCAAGAACCTACGGCAAGGGGGAGGGTATGGCGGAGGTGGAGACAATTCTGATGGTGGGTATAAAGGAAAATGGGAGGAGGGGGGGTTGCCTGACAACGCCACCTGGGGAGTTGCACCCTAGGAAATAAACTATAATAAAATTCCTCGGGCTACACAGGTTCGTTACGCTTTGAAATTTAAGGGGACGAGATGGACTTCCAATCAGTCAGCTTTTTTAACAGGTAGGCAGACTCAAGAAGACATTAGACGGGTCCTATACATAATAGATCAGATCCAAAAGCAGGGCCTGCGAGCTGTTACTGGTGAGCCTTGGCTGTGTGAATTGGAGATTTCTGTATCAAGTTCTTGGGAAACTGGGGTTCCAAGAAAAGTTAATACAGTGTATTCAAGGTCTCTACCAAGAACCTACGGCAAGGATAAAGATTAATGGTACTCGTCAAGGATGTTGCCTTAGCGCTACATTGTTTGCTATGTTCATTGAGCCGCTGGCACAAATGATCAGACAAAGTAACAATCTAAAAGGAATACATATAGGAGAGCAGGGACATCTAACAGGGCTTTTTGCTGATGATATTATTTTGGTTCTCCAAGACCCGGACAGAACATTACCTCATTTGATGTTGATAATAGAAACCTATGGTAAATACACAGGCAACAAGTTACATGTGTACATGCTGCCCTCAATATCAGGCACGATGGAAATAGATAGAGGCCGGCAGAGAAACGACTCTCACACTGGCATTAGTAGGAGACATAAGAACTAAATCAGCTCAACAAAGCCAAAATGAAATTATTAAGCACACACCGACTATCTGGAGTAAGATGGTAAAAGAAAACCATATGGAGGGAAACTACGAATGTGGCCTTCTCTTGATCCCAGATTTGAACCAGGAACCACAGACATTGAGTACAGACGATGGTGGGATAGGAGTATAACTGCAGTATGCACACTCGTTCACAAGGGTTTTAAAAAGTTTTGGAGAGTTGAAAAAGGAATTTGGACGAGGAAACAAAGATTTCTTTCGATACATGCAATTAAGAGATTACTATGATAAAAGAATCAAACCAACATCATCTGGAGAGGGCAATATAGTGATAGATATTCTGATCGCAGCCTGTAAAAAGATGAAGAGAAAAATCATTTCTAAAATCTATCAGGGCCTTCAGAAACAGAACAGCAACAAACGCAGGATACATCAAAGCCAAATGGCAGAAAAAACTAAGCATGAAAATATCAGAGGAAGGTTGGCGTTCCATGTGGGATGCACAGCATTTATCCACAAGTTCAAAGAAGTGGTGAACAATTGGTTGGAAAAATTTGATCTGTTTCTTCATATAAAAAGTAAGGGTGTCAAAGTTAACGTGTTAACTCAACGCCGCTTTATCGCCGACAATTTTTTTATCGCGCGATTAACGCAGACGGTGCTTTTTGAACCTTTGGCCGCTCCGTAGATTGTGGAAACGGGAAATGAATTGACTCACAGCACACAGTCACACGCTTGCAGCCGGCTTGTAAACACAACAAAAAAAAGAAAAAGACACTGAGCGTAGATGAGCACTAGGAAGGACTAACATGGATAAGGCGTCAATTGTAAATGGAAAGTTCCACTTCAAAACCCTGCCAGATGGCAGTCTTGACAGGACAAAAGTGATATGCATTTACTGTAAAGCTGTATTTAGTTTCCACCGGAGTACGAGCAGTCTTACGTTTCACTTGTCTGCGAAGCATACAGCTGACGCGGAGAGCCCTCCGCCCCATTCTGAGGTAAAGCAAACCACGTTGGATGGTGTGGCACGGAGACCACTGGCCGCGTCCACCACACGCCAACTTTCAACAGCGGGGGCTAAATGGGTGTGGCTACGGCTTGCAGGCCAATTAATGTGGTGGAGGACGAGGGTCTGCGCGATATCATATATATTATACTGACTATGGATGAATATGACACTGACTGGATGATTATGGCACTGACTGTGGATTACTATGGATGCTGAACAGCTGTTATAGGCTATACTGCCTAACTGCACTATATCAGTTGAGTCCTGTACTGTATTGCACTGCCCCCTGTTTAATGCACACTTTATTTATTGTTTTGATTTAATTTAATTGATTTTGTGCATCACAGTTTGATGCAATGCATAAGTGTCATCCTTTTGTCTGAATGGCTGCTGAAAAAAGGGGATGAATAGTTCAAGTTCGAGTTGAAAAGTAAAATAGAGAAATTTTGGTAGTACTAGTAATCATTACTTTGTAATGTTACAGTTATGCCCATCTGTTATCTTTGTTGGGCTTGAGTTTATGATTATTTTTTTTTACCCTGTGCATCTTTTGTTTTGTTAGTAGTACTTGTCATTGCTCCAACACGAATAAACATGCTGCATCCCACTAGATGGCGCATTTGCCTTATTTACAAGCACCATGGTCATCGGAGCTGATTGCTGACACTCTCAGCAGCGTGCGTCTACTAAGGTCTACTAAGATTCCACAATCTATTACACCTCGTGAGCAAAACAGGCTACAGGTAAAATTAAACATCTTCAGTTGAGCAACTCAGGCAGGTTAAACTGATTTAAAAACAAACAAACGCTATAATACTAGGAAAAGAATCCTCTATATGTCAATAAATACAACAGATTGAGTATTCATAAAAAAAAATGCTTACTTTAAATAAGAAAATCCAATAAACCAACAAGTGCAACACTAAAAAGCAAACCAACAATCAAAATAATGCTTAATTGCCTTAGTTTCGTCCCACACTTATCAGCTTAGCTACTAAGAATAACACATTATTCACCTGGACAGAAGGAGGTTCTGAGGAACGTGTCGGTCCTGGAGCTTCCTGGTCAGGATGTTCGGGAGATCCCTCTGGCTCAATGTCTGGAGCGCCAACATATTTTAGAATTGCTCCTGCAGAGACAAAGCTCATTAGATCATCAAGCAAAACAGATCAGAAGCGCATTTTCCTATTTTATTATTACAGTGATGTTGCAGTAATATAGGAAAATTAAAAATTCATTTGTTTTGAAATTAAACATTATGGTTGCAGTGTCCCTTTAAAGCTTTTACCCAATTACAAAACTGTCATTTTTAAGAGTTTTTGGCATTACTTTACACACTGTACTAGTTAAAGTAATAAAACTAAGATAAATGACCCACTGCCACAACAGTCTAAAATAGTCAACACCATGCCAAATAAAGTATTTCCATAAAATATTTCTTTGAATTCTAAAACAGTAGCACATTTCTAATTAAGGGCCTACAAAATACAAACTAAGCTTAGTAAATTCATCCTAAGTTAAGGCTAAAATAACATTAAGAGTCAAATATGTGAGAGACACCTTCCACTGAACGATAACAGGGGACTGACTACAACAACAACAAAATGCCCTCCTTCACTCCTTCCCTCCCTGTTAGAATGTGAATAAACGGGTGTGGAGTCAATCACTCATTCCCATGGCAGGATAGGCCAACATGGCAGGATATGGTCAACTTTCATAAAACAAACAAAAACGCTGATTCATGACGAACAAATATTAGCCAGCCAGCTAACATTTATCCGACGCTAGCTAGCTAGCTGGCTAGCAGGACAAATAAACAAACTTGGGGGGGGGGGGGGGGGGGGGACGACAACAGCGTTTCCCCTCCACCTCTCCAGCCCACATCACAAACAAATAACTTACCTTTCCCCTTTGCAAGTTTTTCTTGATCAGTTTTCTTTTCCTTCCGTTTTTCCGCACCGCTGGGATAACTCCTTTTTGATGCCATTATGGTGTCTGTTTGTTTTTAATCCTCTCGCTAACGGGAACGAATGGTAGCTGTCAATCATTCACGTCATACCTGTGCGTCGCCGGCCCGCAACGTCACAACCTGCGTGACAGTGCGGCAAGCCCCCAGAGTCCAAGATGGCGTCCCATTCCTTTCAATGAAGTTGCTCACCCAGCGCATGGCTCCCAAAAACTTTTTGACTTCCGCATTGATGGGATAATAGAGCATGCGCAGTTGTGTCAGTGTCGAGGCCGTCACTGACAGTCGTGCGCGCTCACAAACCGTACAAAATTCAACATGGAAATTAATGTATTTTTTTTACGGAACAACTGACGATTGTTGTTTCGAAATTTTATAAATAATAATGATGATGATGATGAAGATGATGATGATGATGATGATGATTATTATTATTATTATTATTATTATTATTATTATTATTATTATTATTATTATTATTATTATTATTATTATTATTATCATCATATTAATAAAATAGTATTATTATAATAATATACTATTATTTGTGTATTAAACAAGTGAGCAATGTGCCACTGAATAATAAATGATAATTCTTTGAAGCAACTCTCTTTGGAAAGCAGACAAAGTAATGAAATGATTGGTCTATTTATTTCATCAGAACTATTGGCCTCACATGCATGTTTTTAGAGTGTGGGAGGAAGCCGGAGTGAACCCACGCAGACACAGGGAGAACATGCAAACTCCACACAGAAAGGTCCCAGGTCCAGGCCCCGGAATCGAACCCACGACCTTCTTGCTGTGAGGCGGCAGCGCTAACCACTGCACCACCGACTATTTTATTGCTTAGTTGAAAATGCCATTTTATTTCATTTAACAAAGCATATCATTATTTCATCATGCATTTAATTGTTTTGTGGTCCTGTGTTTTAGTGCTTCATAATTGTATTCTGTTGTCAAATTTGCCCATCAAAGTCAGATTAGTAATCCTGTACATCAGTTTAAGGAAAACCAATTCTAGGTAATGGATTGCAGATCTTGTAGTGACCTGTTACAATGGAAAGAAATGTATACATAATAAGTACGTCTGTGTGCCCGATATTTTAGCTAACACTAAACTTTCTGCACAACTGTCTGCATTGTGCTTTTTCTTCGGCCACAGAGAACAGAAACGTCTGTAGTTCTTTGTTCACCCATGGTACAGTTTCAGAAGCTTTTCAGTTTTTAATACGTGTTAATGTAAAAATCCACACGCGAGGCGGTTATGGTCTTTCGTGAAAGACTGCCTTTGGCCAATCAGTGTGCTGAACGTTGCTACGTCACCCTTATGGTCTCAGCTCTGCCCGCTTCGAACCCCAACGAGGCAGGTACCAAAATCCTAACCCCTGGGAACGTGACAATTCTTTTTTTCAATTGAAGTTTTTGTTATTTTGTTCGTTTTCGTTAACTATTATAACCGTGGTCAGGACCTCCAGTGAGAAGATCCACTGGAGGACATTTAGAGCAAACAGTCAGACAACAGCAGCTTCACCACATCAGCTGAAAAATGGAGTTTGGATGCTTTCAGCTTCAAGTCGTGGACAGAAAATGATGCTCACACTGTCACACTGATGTTTTCTTCTCCAACCTTCTCTCAGCTCCAGAGGTTGGTGGTCTGCAGGAGCTTCTACAGCAGCAGAAGATCAGTCTGGAGAGGAGATGTGAACGTGTGACTGAAGGTGAAGAAGCAGGAAGTCAAACTCTCCTCAACAGCATCTACACTGAGCTCTACATCACTGAGGGACTGAGTGAGGAGGTCAACAGAGAGCATGAGGTCAAACAGCTGGAGACCAAGAAGACCAAGAAGACCAAGGAGATCCTCCACGACCGTCCAATCAGGTGCAGCCAGATCTTTGAAGCCTCACCTGAGCAGCAGGGACTCAGGGAGTCAGAGTGGTGCTGACCCGGTCTCTGGGCTGGACTGGGAAGCCTTGGGGTCCCACTGGAGGAGCTGGAGGAGGTGACTGGGTCCAGGGAAGTCTGGGGGTCTCTGCTGAGGCTGCTGCCCCCGAGACCTGACTCCGGATACGGCAGTAGAAGATGGATGGATGGATGGATGGATGGATGCCAGGTGATAGAACATTTCATAAAAACAGACTCTGCATTATAACTTCTATTATACTCTAAATAACTCACTCCAATATAACTGTACTCGTCCTTCTCTCACATTACATTGGATCACAATGACCAAACAACACAACAAAGACAATGATCCAACTGTACTGCCACGTCCAGACTCAGTGTAGGTCTGTAGGCCTCTTGGACCTTCATGTGAACCACTGCGTGTTGACTGGAGGTGAAATATGACTGACTGCTGTCCTCCTACCTGGACAATGCAATCTCACTTTCATTCTGCTGCAGATGGCCATTTTCATTTTACACCGTCCAAATTTACAGCTCAGGGCGCTGGGACGAATTCCAAATTGTGTGCAGATACAGGCCTACACTTCAAATAATTATGAGAAAAATCCAACGTAAAGAGAGCACTTCCATTAGGAAATAGTCAACATGAAATTTCGTCTTCTACTGACACCTGCTGGTCAAATTGAATAGTTGCAAATATTGTGAAGAAGTTGTCATCTAATTCTAATCCGAAACAATATGGCCATTCCAAGTGAAGTATTAAGACAATTAATCAGGTTTGTACTGCTTGATTGAACACATTCATCCCGTTCCAGTGCACTAAAACCCACTTCCCTTCAGGACCGTGTCAGCGAAGCCAAAACTTCCTTGAGTGACGCTGTTTCCCAGCATGCAATGCGAGCTAGCGATTCACAATACTATTTCATCACAAACATGAATGTAAAAAATAAAAAGGGACGAAAAATGAAACTTCAGGAACACCAACCATTGCAATACAAGCAGAACTGGGCCGAAGTTTTATATTATGTACACCATAATACAGCCTTCTGGTGGACAAGCCATACTATTTAATCCGTGTCTTCCTATGGCACTTCCGTGGGTGGGAGCTCATCATAGAGGTCACGTGCTGGATGGGTCACCCCACCAACCACCTCGGGGAAGGTCTAAGATAACAGCCAATGGTTACCCATGCACGTTATCACCTGATACAGGTGAGCGAGTGAATAGAAAATATGGGTCAACGTGTGCAGTCGTAACAGGAGAAGCTTGTTGACGGAAATTATGCACTACAAGTGGATGTGACGCTAATGAGTGCGATGGATGAGGTAGAGCAATGCTCCAGAACCCGATTCAGACTACTCTCCCTCCACTTTTTTTGTTTTGTATGAGCGTTTAAAAAAACAACATCATGATAATCGAATAAGCTTTAGTTTATTAATCAGAATTAAAACAAGTAGGTTTTGCCCTTACAAGGTTGTAGATTTGTTATAGATGAGTTCCTTTGTTGGAGTTTGGCGGCCAGCACCGAGCGATGATTGCTCACCCACTTATTGAGCTTAAATCCACCTCTACCGCACAGGTCTGTTAGCTGCTGGTACAGATGTATTGCTTGTTCCACCGTGCTGACGGCCTTTAGACAATCATCCACGTAGAAATTTTGACAAACAGTGTTTATAACCTCGGCTGGGAAGTCATGCTGATTGTCGTCGAATGAAGCACAGCTTGGGGATGACACTGCCCCAAAGATGTGGACCAGCATCCTGTGCTCTTGTAGGTCCTTTGTAATGTCCCCATCTGGCCACCAGAGGAAGCGTAAGAAGTTTACATCCTGGTTGGAAACTCTTACTTGATGAAACGTTCCCTCAGTGTCAGTCATGAATGCTACAGGGCCTTGGCGAAAACGAAGCAGCACACCTAGCAGTGTACTTGTCAAATTGGGACCCTGCAGGAGCTCTTTATTTAATGATGTTCACTCACTTTCAATCTCACAGCCACTAAAAAACCTGATTGTGATTGAGAGGTCCTCAACAGCCAATCACTGTTGGGAGTCCAGCCTTCAAACACTCCGCCTGAATCCACAGTCACATCTGTGAGCATCTGGAACTTTGGCCCTGATCCTCCACACCACACAACTTGGGATGACAGCGCCACCTACCTGTATCCTTTCAGCAGCCAGTCCATGCTCTGACCCGTTTCCACTGTGGCCTGTTGTGACATCTGGACCGGAGTCTGGATCATCAGTGTCCAGGTTCATGGAATCTGTCAGAGTGCCGCCGTCCTGTGATGTAATGATAGAGAATCACTCTATTTATACTAATGTGCAGAACCACTAGAGTGTCATTTCTTCACTGCTGTCAGCAACAAGCATTTGGTGTCACACTGGTGTACGACACTTATGGGCTAATTAATAAGAAATGACATATTTATGAGTCACCCGCAATGCCCAGATTATTGCTGCTTATCTGCTGATATGAGCCGTCAACTGTTGCAATATAGAACCACGGGCAGGAAATTACAATTAGTGTAGAGTGTATTATAATTTAAAAGTTTACTAACGGTAGTTCTTTAAAGAATTTAGCAGGGATGGAACAGGCTAACGTGACGACGTCACCTGTAACACGGTAGGAGCTCAACCTGCTGTCACGGCCAAAACTCCGTGTTACGTCCCGTCGAGGGGGACTGAGACACAACGTGTGGGACACCTTCCCCCACTCCCAAGCCTCATTAATTTTTCACTGCAGTTGGCAGTTTCAACAAAAAACATTTTATTAATCAGTAAATGAAATAAACAAAACAACTTAACCGGTGGGCAGCAAAGGCTTCAGGGTGGGCCCAGGCCAAAATAATAAACCAAACTCCAACTAGCTCGCCTTAAGAACTAACTAAAGAAAGAAAGAGAACCCAAATACAGAAAGGCTAACCTCCCTACATACTTATTAAACAGGAGAAAAGAGGGGACAAAGAAAATGGCAGCCCACCCCTACGACTGCGTGCTCTAACACAATTTCAGAAGTGACTAACTGCAGAGTTGGGAGCGGAGGAGGGATGACCGTCAGTCTGGCTCGACTGCTCCTCTTTCTCAGCCGTGGCGCGTCCAATCAGCAGCCGACATCCAGGACCGCACCTGCAAGGCGTCATCCACTCTCACACACAGACACACACAGACCCAAAGATAGAGGCACCTAGACCCACCTGTGGGTCATAACACCCCCTCCCTTAAGAACTAAACCCTATTAACATACCTACAAACAAAACTAAACAAGAAAAACCTCAGTTCCCCCGAAATAAGAATTCCGCAGCTAGTCCACATGTACACGTGAAAACGCATCTGCCAACACATTATCAATCCCCCTTCCTGTGGCAAATCTGGAGATTGAAGTCTTGCAGGAGCAGAGACCACCACATCTACGAGGGCATTATGGTCTATAAAAACCTGACCCCAAATTAACATCAAGATGGGCACTGTCAGAAGGAGAACCAAAGCTTCTTTCTTCCCAATATTGACTCTGTGTGCGTGCTTGCTTAGTTGTGGCATGTCCCTCTACTTCTATGTCATGGTGCAAAACTGACGTACGGCGGGGGTGGTCAGAAAACAATAGTGGGTGGCTCTCAATTAATTTAACAATATCATGACGGGCTGATGCAGGCAAATGGGACAAAAACAAGCTTAAGTTATTCATAATTTCAGAGTTTCCCAGGTGCGCCGAAGGAACACCGATTTTTATTTATTTATTTTTTTTCAATGAGCCCTCCCTCCGCCAATGGGCACGGAGGGGGTGGAGGCTCAGGCGACACATTTTTCCGAGCAACGTAACGCCCGGTTCACACTGGACGCTGAAAGCGCCACGAAGCGCCACGAAGCGCCGACGGCGCCCATGTTAATCAATGTAGTAGTTCACACCAGACGCGAACAGGCGCGCGGCTCCCCTCGCGGATCGCGCCATGCATTTAACGTTAGTTCACTGGACGTGGAAGCGAAGCGCCGCCGAGCGCTTCCATTCGGCGGTTTTTGGTTTTTGGTTTTTGGTTCACAGTAGACGCGAACAGGCACGCGGCTCGCGGCATGCATTTGTTGTTTCGGCGTCTGCTCTATTTCGTGCGCGAGCCGCGAGCGATCTTCGTCTACAGTACAGGAAGTCGCTCAATAAAAACGAGAAAATCCGGTGAATTTTCAAAATAAACTAATTTTCAAAATAAAAAACGAATGATAAATTCGATCATAGATCATATTTGTATGTTATATTTGTCAGTACATTGTATCAGAGTGTGAGAGACATTAAACACACACACACACACACACACACACACACACACACACACACACACACACACACACACACACACAGAGGAAGACTTGATCAAAATACGTCTGTTTGATCCTAGAGATGCCGGTCAATGATCATTATGAAAGAGGTCTTGTCTTGAGATGGACACCTGAGTGTGTGTTTCTATTTATTTACACACACACACACACACACACACACACAAAAGTAAGCTACGGAGCGGGCTGGCTACGGGGCGAGGGGGGGTGATGATGAAAATGATTTTTTTTATTTAATTTTTTTTAAAGAAAAAAAAAAGAAGCTCAAGTGGGAGTGAAAAAAAGACTGCAGCTGAGCAGAAGCGCTTGTCGACCGTCGCGGAGCTGTTCGCGTCTGGTGTGAACCAGTTGGAGCCTCGCTCGCGAAATTCGTCGGCGCTCCGCTTCGTGGCGCTTCCGCTTCCATTGAAATGAATGGCACGAGCCGCGCGCCTGTTCGCGTCTGGTCTGAACCACTACATTCAGTGCGTTTACATGGCACTAGAGAAAATCGAATTACTGCCTTAGTCCGATTATGATCGCAGAACTCACGTGCGTGTAAACACCTTACTCCGATTATGATTGGAGTTTGAGAACTCCGATTGGAATCGGAGAACTCCGATTGAGACACCCAGATAATGCGATTGGAATTCGAATTTCTCTGCCATGTATACGCCTTAATCGGACTATTAACTGGACAATGTGAGTGCGCATGCGCCACGCCTCGCTCTCGCAACTCATGACCGCACAACTACGTCGTCTAACAAAACAGACGGCGCAAAACAACCTGGCAAACGCGAATAAGAATGTTGACATTTGGAGAGAGGATGAGACCGGGGCGATGCTTTCTCTTCTAAAAGAGATGGACATATTCAAATAACGCGCAACAGAGACCATTTTAAAAAGGGTAGCGCAGCAAATGCAGGGCTCTGGCTTTGCGCACCCCTGAACAAATACGTATTCCATCGTATTTATATTTCTACCTTTTCGTTCACATTTTTTGTAAGTTAGAAGAATTTTAACTTTGTAAATAAAAGCACAGCAAAGACATGTTTTTCTGATTTGGTTTTATTTTGGTAATTTCGCTGTTATTCTGCTAGAAACGGCGTGCAGCGGCACCAGCTTCCTCCACGGTCGGCACTTTAATGAGCGTGTGTATAACTGAAGACACCGTTCCTTTGCAAAACCTGTACACAAACTCTCCCACCAGTCTGCTCCGAACCCAAATCCAACAAGAACGAGAGTTTGGGGTCCGTAGCGACGGCACAAAGCGTAGCATCGAAGTGTTGTTGTAGCCCTCCAACAGCAAACAACGTTCTTGTCTGCCTTTTAAAATAACCAGGAACACAAGAAATAGGGTACACCTTATCTGCAAAGCAAGTAACACGTACATTATGAACTATCGTTCCATATCATAATAGATTTAATATGTCAACTGAAAGCAGCTGACTATATATATATATATATATATATATATATATATATATATATATATATATATATGTACATATATATATTAACCTCTTTCATTGAACTCCAAAACATACATGGTCAAAATCCATATTATTATTATGTTGTTGTTGTTGTTTTTAAATGCTCATACAAAACAAAAAAAAAAGTGTGACATCCACTTGTAGTGCATTATTTTCGCCAGCAAGCTTCTCTTGTTCCGACTGATTACATTGACCCATATTTTTGTATACTCAGACACCCTGCAGATCCCTTGCAAGGGCCCCGAGGTGATCGGTGGAGTGACGCACAACCAGCACGTGACCTCTACGATGAGCTTCCACCCACGGAAGTACCATAGGAGGACACGGCTTAAATAGTATGGCTTGTCCACCAGAAGGCTGTATTATGGTGTACATAATATAAAACTTCGGCCCAGTTCTGCTTGTATTGCAATGGATGGTCCTGAAGTTTCATTTTTCCCTTTTTCCCTTTTTATTTTTTACATCCATGTTTGTGATGAAATAGTATTGTGAATCGCTAGCTCGCATTGCATGCTGGGAAACAGCGTCACTCAAGGAAGTTTTGGCTTCGCTGACACGGTCCTGAAGGGAAGTGGGTTTTCGTGCACTGGAACGGGATGAATGTGTTCAATCAAGCAGTACAAACCTGATTAATTGTCTTAATACTTCACTTCGAATGGCCATATTGTTTAGGATTAGAATTAGATGACAACTTCTTCACAATATTTGCAACGATTCAATTTGACCAGCAGGTGTCAGTAGAAGACGAAATTTCATGTTGACTATTTCCTAATGGAAGTGCTCTCTTTACGTTGGATTTTTCTCATAATTATTTGAAGTGTAGGCCTGTAGTTGATGACGAATCACGGTGTGCTAACGCTACTCAAACAGCTTAGATGAAAAAAGGGAGTGTGATTTGGGTTTGTGGTACATTATGACAATCTTGGACTTGCAAGACTGAGGCGATGGTTCAATTCCCATCAATGTGTATTATATATGTGTTATTTAGCTCATCTATTCTACATTTTAAATAGATCACATTTGACATCTGACCCACTGAACACTTACTATTGAACATATCTTTAAACTATGGGCTATTTAGTCTTGTTTTAGGATATAATATAATTCATTGCACAAACTGTCAGGCTAAGTATAAGAGCTATAGTCTACTACAATCAGTCGTGCCAAAAAAGAGACATTGTCTTTATTTTTCATTTTTATTTTATTGTGTCAGCATTGAACCATACAAGCATGTAGTGTTGTCCAACAAGAATGCATGGCGAATCAAATCCCAAACAACCTATGAAACAATGAACACGTTTCCATTGCCCTTCATTTTATTGAGCACCAGATGACCTCCTCGAGCACTGTGTCATTGAAGCCTCGAGGAATGAACCATTTTTTGAAACGAGTGTCGAAGCTTCAACAAAGCCTCGATCGGCCATCACTACCTACGGCTGCGTGCTCTAACACCATTTCAGAAGTGACTAACTGCAGAGTTGGGAGCGGAGGAGGGATGACCGTCAGGCTGGCTCGACTGCTCCTCCTTCTCAGCCGTGGCGCGTCCAATCAGCAACCGACATCCAGGACTGCACCTGCAAGGCGTCATCCACTGTCAGACACACACACAGACACAAAGATAGAGGCACCTAGACCCACCCGTGGGTCATAACACTCCGTGTGGATCTTTTAACTCTGGCATTGAAAGGGGGTGCTAGCGCTAGCCGTTTGCTAAGCTATGTACAGACAGCACCACTGCTTGCCGAACCACATAGTCACACCGTTTATATACAACAACTTGTCATCAATATCTCTAAAGTAGAAGTCAAGAACTTTTTTCAAAAACGATAACTAACTCAAACTTTTTTGTGTGTTTAAAAAAACAAACTAAAACAAACTTAAATTGAAGTCATATTTCACTTCGTTTACGTCTGTCAAATGAATATTTGCCCAGGAAAATCTTTTAGTTTTACGCAGCATCACCTAAATGCACCTCGCTTTCTGTGACGTCACCCCTCTTTCACAGCAGTATGTTGACAAGTGACTCGCGGCGGGAAAGTCCGATATGCCACTTTTTCCCAATACGACGAAGAGAGTGACAAAAGCCAATGTCTTGTGGTGGAAAGACACAAAATATGTGGCTTGCTTCTAAAAAGGGAAAAACCCCGACAAACCTCCATTTAAGAAGCTCGCACAAAGCAGTAGTGAACATGTTTATTGAGACTGGGAAGTAGACACGACAGTTTGACTCAGTTGACTCAAATATCCTGTGGCGATGAGAGTGGTTATGGCTATCTGATAAAGCAAGATTTAATATTGGGAATTTAACAAAATGAAAAGGAACCGACAACGCCACCCTGGGAATTCCACCCAGGGAGTTCTACGAAACACAAAAGTAATAATTAGGCACACAGGTAAGTTCTACGAGGAAGGAGTAGGAGACGTGGTTCAGAATGTTTAAAATATCAAACCAACTTTTATTCAACATTTAAAAATAAAAGGAACAAACAGACCAACACTTAAAACGGAGCTACTGAGCTCCTTATTCTTGGTGTAGAAACTGAGGCTTACCGATGAGGGGGCCAAACGGGGGAGGAACCAAAGAAAACAAGGAACACCCCACTCACACGTGACACACCTGCAAAGAAAGTGAAGTGCAAAAAAAGAAGAAGAAAACAACCACAATCCCGGGTCACAGCACTCGAAGGGGCCCACCACCCGGGACACCGCCACCACCAGCAGCTCTCAGTGACTACAAAAGAAAAGATAAACAGTTGGTTACTAAAAGTTCCCTAAAATCTGTCAAATGTACTGAAATAGCAAGAAAAACAAACAAACAATGCAATTACACACACACACACACACACACACACACACACACACACACACACACACACACACACACACACACACACACCAACCAAGTTCCCACCAACCACGCACACGCACACACGCACGCACACCACTGTAGCTGGACCGGCGACTTGATAGTGTAACGTCTGCTGTCTGAGGGTCAGCAGTGGCGACGTAAGCAAACGAGGAAAAACAACAAGTAAAACCAAGGCGGGACGGAAGTAACATGCACCGTCCACCGTCTGTACGGGGCGGCTAGCACAATCAAGTGCGGGCGAAGCAGCAGTGTTCCTGCACTTATCTTATAGGACCGAGTTTTGGGCCACAGGTCTTGATCACCAAGCGTCCTCCAGGTGAGGAGAACAACGAGGAGGCTCTGCGCAGCTTTGTGCTAGCAGGCGGCTGTAGTGTGCCGGTGAGGTGTTCAGGAAGCACTGTAAAAAGAACGGACAGGTGAGGTACTACGTACCTATGCTAATAAGCCATAATAATTTAAATGCTAAAATGTCCGCACCTGATCCTCTTAAAACTCGGGCACACAAATCGGATGTTCAGTGTCCCATTGACCACAATGGACCACTAAACGAAGCTTTTAAGAAAAATGCGAAATGAAGCCACTGAGAGCTAAAACAACATGCAAACAATGCCACAGTGCAGCTTTTCTCAAACGGGTCAATTTTGAAATCATTTTAATCAACTCTGTCTTCATTGATCAGAAGGTTTTTGCAGATTTGGAATTAAAACATTTTAATTGCAGGAATCATAAAATCGTCTCATCAGTGACGTTTATAGAGCCATTAAAAAATTAAATATGTGCTGAACAGACAAACAGAGGTGTAAGAGGCCTGTGTGACCAGCAGGGGGCAGCAGAGGACCGACAGCCGCAAGTTCCTCCTCAGAGAGGCCTGAGAAGGTTCTGCACCTTCAGCTCCTCCAGGAGGTCCTCAGCAAAGTGTCAGAGTTTGTTGGTTTTTTACCTCGGTCGGCAGAGTCACAGTATGAAACTTGTAGCCAGGGGGCGCTGCAGCTCACTCAACACCTACAAGGTTTGAAAAGGATATTGAGTGGAATTCATCTGGAATGAAAAGAAAAGCACAACTACAGTAGAAAAACTGAACACAAAGACGCACAAAGTTTGAACTACACACTGATTTTCTTCTTCTGTTGATTCAACTTAATTTGACAGAAATAATATCTGAAAAAATAGAAACCAAATGTTAAATTTCGACATTTAAAAAATGGACAGATTAATTTACACCCAGTAAGATAAGAAGATATTTAGCTCTCAGCCAATTAGAGCTGCTGCTCCTGTGTGTGTGTGTGTGTGTGTGTGTGTGTGTGTGTGTGTGTGTGTGTGGATGTGGTGGTGTGTGTACCTGAATGTGGGAGTGGGTGTGTTTAAGTACGTCACTGGAAGTAGGCTGCCAACCGCCCCACGCCAGCGACAAGCCCGGGGGGGTCGGGGGGGGAAGCAGCAGGCCCCCGGACCGGAGGGCACCCGCCCCACGAGCCAGGGCAAGATGACAGGGAGGCAGATACCCCAAGGAGAAGGGACACCACCCGGGGCGAACAGACAGCAGAGCCCGGCCCCCGGACGGGGGCCCCCCAGGGCAAGCGAGACCGGACTCATCCCCATGGCAGGACCCAGCCCCTTCACCCACCGGGAGGATCGGTACCCAAGGCAGGCCCGGGCACCCAGAGGCCCCCCCCCTACGGACCCAGTATGGCGCATCGCCGCAAGTGGCGAGGTCCCCATAGGCCCAGCCGGTCTCGCACCCCAGGGGCACCGGACTGCACAGGGCCCATCCAGAGTGGGAAAGATGCCGGATCCCGCCCCCGCTAGCAGGCCGACCCCACTGTGTGTAGGGGTGTCAGTGTGTGTATATGTGCACTTGCTGGTGTGTTGAACTATGGTGCGTTTAAAATGGAAGGGTGGTAAGGCCCTGGGGCAACCACACTGCTGCTGAGCAGGGCGGCGGCCGCAGTGCACGAACCACCCCCCCAGGCCCTAAGTGTCTATAATGCTATTAAGATTGGAGAGGGTCTTAAGGCCAGAAGGCCGGGCAGCGACCACCCAAGACACAAATCCCCCGAAACAGAAGAAAATAAATTAATTAATTAAAAATTTAGGGAAAAAAAATAAATTAAAAAAAAAAAAAAAAAAACACCTATTATGTGACCAGGGGGGACTCCCGGTCAGGGCGCCCCCTCAGCGACATCGGGGCCGGGGACACCACAGGGATCCAGGAGCCAAAGGGGGCCCGCCCCCCACCGCACCGCACCACCCGGGCACACAGGAGCGGTAGCCGGCGAACGCGCAGCCCCACCCCAGGCATGCGACCCCACCGCGTACGATCCAGCGCCAGTCCCCAGACACAGGGACGGACCAGCCCTCCCACCAACAAGGGGGCCCCCAGACCAGAGCCAGGGACGCCCCCCACCCCCCCGGAGCACCACCCACCAACCATCAGGCCCAGCCCCCCGCGTGGTAGACATCCCCCGCCGGGGCACCCAACCCCCGCCCCCTCACCAACCCGCAAAGCAGCCGAACCCCCCACGCCCAAACCCCCCCCCCCCCAGACCGCACCCGGCCCGCGGCAGCACGACCACGGCTGCCCACATCAACCAGCAGCCTCAGCTATTGATTGATTACTAGTTAGTTATAGGATGAAGCAGACATTCCTACCAAGGAGGTGTGGTCTAACAGTAAGTTCCTATATTGTGCAATGTGCAGGTGTTGTTTTGTTTTCCAGTTTGTGAGGATTGTTTTCTTAGCGATAGATAAGGAGGTCATCAGCATGCGAGATTCTGCCTTATCTGATTTGATATCACTGAGGTCCCCTAAGAGACAAAAAGAAGGAGTGGCTGTGTTGTAACCAACCTGTGCTGATAGATCATTGCATACTACGTGCCAGAATTTATTTACTGGTGGGCAATGCCATACAGCATGTAGGTAATTATCTGGGACATTAACTGTGCAGTGTGAGCAGGTCTGAGAGGCGGTCATGCCCATCTGAAACATCCGCTGTCCAGTGTAGTGGATCCTGTGGAGTACTTTAAAATGTATTAATTGTAGAATAGGTTGTTTTATCAGTGAAAAGGTGTTCAGGCAGATTGTTCTCCAGAAATTAGAGTGAGGCTGGAGAGACAGGTCTCTTTCCCACTTAACAATTGGGATAGAAATCGTGCAATCTGTATTTGTAAGCAACTCACTCCAATAGAACTGCACTCGTCCTTCTCTCACATTACATTGGATCACAATGACCAAACAACACAACAAAGACAATGATGCCACTGTGCTGCCACATCCAGACTCTGTGTAGGTCTGTAGGCCTCTTGGACCTTCATGTGAACCACTGCGTGTTGACTGGAGGTGAAACATGGCTGACTGCTGTCCTCCTACCTGGACAATGCAATCTCACTTTCAATCTCACAGCCACTAAAAAACCTGATTGTGATTGAGAGGTCCTCAGCAGCCAATCACTGTTGGGAGTCCAGCCTTCAAACACTCCTCCTGAATCCACAGTCACATCTGTGAGCATCTGGAACTTTGGCCCTGATCCTCCACACCACACAACTTGGGATGACAGTGCCACCTACCTGTATACTTTCAGCAACCAGTCCCATGTTCTGACCCGTTTCCACTGTGGCCTGTTGGCTCATCTGGTCCAAAGTCTGGATCATCAGTGTCCAGGTTCATGGAATCTGTCAGAGTGCCGCCGTCCTGTGATGAAATGATAGAGAATCACTCTATTTATACTAATGTGCAGAACCACTGGAGTGTGGAAGCAGACAGTTACCATAATCCAAATGAAAAAGCAACTGCAGAAATGCTTTTTCATTTTAAGAACGTGGCTGCATTATTTGACTCATAATTAAAATGGTTAATAAATAATCCAAACTGCATTTTCATTTTCTTATTCATGACTGCTCATTCTTGTACTTAATTCAAATGAAGGAAAACACATTTGAGATTTAATTTTCAAAACATGCACCACCAAAGAGTTACCAAAATTCAATATGAAATGTAAAATTCAAAAATGAAAAAGCAATAGCAGAATGGTTTTTCATTTTAAGAACCTTTCTTTTAAGCTGCATTATTTGACTCATAATTAATAAATCTTTAATCATTAATAAATATTGCTATATGCATTTCCATTTTCTTATTCGTGTCGCACCTTTTATGACACAATCAAAAGAAAACTGAGAGCATTGCTTTTTAATTTTCGTGGTCCTGCCCTGCACAAGAGTTACCACAACTCGAAAACGAAATCGCAATCTCAAAGTAAGCGCGCGGCGCAGGAAAGTGACGTCAGCAGCTCTCCACCTGTGGCCAATCTAATACCAGTGCCATGATCTGCCACTGCATCTTCACTAGTACTAACTGATGATGGATCACAAATCACATGTGCGAGGCGTAGAACGAGCGGAGCAGTCAAAGGCAACAGAAGAAGAAAGAAAAGCCTCCTTAGCTTAGTTGATCTTCTGTGTTGCCTCCTGGACGGTGCTGGCCTCCTCTGGCTTGGTGCTGGCAACCACGGGAGCCACAGGAACCGCGAGCACAGCTCTGGTCATCTGTGGCGTTGCCTCCACCTGTTTAAAATAAGAAAGATGTGATTTTATGCCAATAAACATAGAAAGGAAAACACTAGGCTTTACACGGTCACGATTTTTGTGCCGATCACCGATCAGTGAGTTTAAATAAACCGATCACCGATCCAATCACGTTAGAGGCAATAAATACTTGTTTCTGTACACCCCTTGCCTTCTCACGAACACCGTCTAAAGTTGTTTGCTTTAGCATCCGTTTCAGAGTTTGCTTTTCTTTTTCTTTCTCCGCGCTGCGTTTCTTGAACTCGACATACTCCTTCCGTGTGTATCTTTTCCAAGTGCCTGATTAAATTTGTGGTGTTGAAATTTTTTTACCAAAGTTCCCCCGCTAGGTACTGTAGCGTTGCATATATTGCAGATAGCTTGTGCTATGTCTGTTTCTCTCACTTTGAAAAACTTCCACACCTCCGACACGTTTGTTTGTGTCGCCCATGGATGTTGCTGTCGTGAAGATTCAAAGAAACTTTATTGTCCGTCACATAGCGACAGTACTCAAAACAGGAAGAGGCACGAAGACGAAAATGAAGGTTTTTGAATCATGAATCATTAGCTCTCGGTGTTATGCCCCGGCCTAGGGGGAACCAGGACACAACATAAAGGCTCCCCCCCCTTCTCCCAGCTCTCAAATTAGACAAAGGTGCTTCGTCCACAGGATGGTTTTTATTAAACGTCACCATCATTGCACTGGCGTCAGGGAGGGCATGGCCAAAACAACAAACAAAATGGCTCTCTTATGGATCTTACCTATGAAGAAAACAATCAAATAAATGACAGTCAAACTAACCTCCTTAACCAAAACACAGGAGAAAAGGGTCACAACACAAATGGCTTCCCTCCCCTACGGGCTACGTGGACACAAAGGGAACTGAAATAGATTACAAAACAGAATTGATGGCTGAACACAGAATGCTGCTGCTGCGGCACATGGCCTCTGGTTGGGAGCTGGGAGAAGGACAAAGAGACCGAGATGTTGAAGTCCTCCTCCTTTAATATTGGCACCAGCCAATCACCTTTCCGCACCTGGAACAAGCAAAAAAAAGGGAACACAGGATCTACTGCGCCATCTAGTGCCCAACAACAAATAAACATGTCGATGCTGTGAAACTACTTTGGAAGAAATGAGACAGATTAAAAAAGTTTCAACACGACCATGACGTCATTGATCGGCGATTCATGAAATGACGCCCGATCATGAACGTTTCAAAAAATGCCAAATATCGGCCGATCTGATACAGCCGATAAGATCGGTGTAAAGCCTAGAAAACACACACAGGTGATGAAGTGGAAATGAATAAGTACAAACCTGCTGCACTGCTGTGACATTGCTGGAGGCAGACTCAGTCATGTGGACAGTTGAACGTGTTGCCCACACCTGCAAATACAAGGACACAAAGTAACGTTTAAAGAACTGCATTTATTGTCCTATCACAAAGATGCACACAATGAAATACACATATCCCAAATACCAACATGTCACTTGTTTGTTTTGGTTTTTGAGGCAACGCATGCTGATCGACGTCTCAGGCTGGACATCTGGAAGAACATAAAGAAATGAATTCATAAACAAAGTAACACACTAATTAAACTGTACATGTACTGTACATATGTGATCTTGTGTTGATAATAGGGGTGGGGCGATACGGCTAACCCACGATTCGATACTGTGACGATATTTGGCCCACGATAATGACAACATCACGACACACGATATCTTCGATATCTTCGAAATTTTGCAGACGATATGTGGCTGAAAAAGAAAAAAATACCCATAAAAAGGAAAATGCCTGTGATCTTGCATTTATTCCAAAACTTTGTATAATGTACAAACAAACGTGCACTGCACAAGCAAACATATTAAAGTGCATGAACATTAATAACTTTCATGTAAACAAGGACAGTGCTTTCTGGTAATGTAAAGTCAGTAGCAACTTGTCTTATCTCAACTTGGGGACTTGGGATATACAAACCAACGGGAAGATGAAAGAGGGAAAAAAATCCTTTCACTGCCCCGATTCTGAAAATCAATAAAAAATGATGCAGACAAAATAAATAAATAAATAACCGCGTCCCCAAAATATACGGGACAAAGTGAAGTGCGTCCCCCATCAGTTCATTACGGGACAGGCTTTTTAGTTGCCAAATATGGGACAATTACGTATTTTACGGGAGGGTTGGCAACCCTATCTAGACCACAGACGGAAATTAAATGAGATTTTGTCATTTTCCCTAAAAAACGGGACAAATTGTGTCCCGGGAGAGATTTTATCTTTCCCGGGACAGGTGGACAGGTGGTGTTTGGAAAAATATATGCCATCAGTGTATCGATTATTTATTGCGACATAAAGGACAACAATATATTGCAATATTGATTTTTTTTTTTCACCCACCCCTAGTTGATAAGTGTATGAATAATTGTGTGAATGTTACCGTGGCAGCTGGGGAAACCCTGCCAGATGACTCCACGACGGTCTCCATGTGGTCCAGCAGCACAGCCTCACTGAACCACACGGGATTGGACGGGATGTCTGTGTGAAATGCAGTCGCAACAGCTGTTGGTACTGTCTATAAAAAAAAGAGGAGAGGAAATCAGAGTCAACTTAGGATAAGTGTTCATTTTTAAAATAAAAAGTTACACAGTTTGACAAATACACGATTGGGGGAAAAAAAAAAAAAGAGGGATGAACAGGTTACCTCAACCTCCTGTCCAACAAGAGTCCATTCAGGAGCAGGTCCATACACTGGCATGTAGACAGGACCTGTCACAACCACTCTGGGAGACACCCTGGGCGATGATTGGTTGTGGCACAACACCCCTGGCCTAGGTGAAGGGGGTGCGAGCTGATGGAGCATGCAGCATGCAGACGCTCCACCAAAATCAGTCCTGAGGTGCACCTGAACAGAAAACAACATGTTAACACATATTTGTCATATCAAATGAAGAGCAAGTAAGGCTGAAGAAGGCAAAACTTACACCATCATAACACCACCATGTACAGCTGACGAAGGGGGAGGTGATCGGCCATATACACAAATGTTAAACCTGGAAGAAGTGTCACATAATCAATTATGTAATCACACAATTCTAAGAAATATCTGTTAGCACAGTGTCACTGAAGAGAAAAAAATACAACAAAAATATGTATTTTACACACCCATGCGTGCAGCAACACGATGATATACTTGACGTAGCGCTGTTTGTAGTTCTGGCTTGACAGTCAGGCGAGGTGGAAAGTCAAGCACAAACACCTACAAAATAGTTGTATAAAAAAAAAAAAACCCAAACAAACATAAAAATGCAAAATAAATTCATGAATATTCTTGTTATTGAACTATGGATCATGGAATTACTTGATATTGATAAAACAAAGTGGCGATGACATTCATGTGTTCAAATTTGTTTGTCACAGCAGATAAACAAACCTTGGGCCAGCGGTCCAACACAGTTGCCAGTAGCGCAGCAAAATCCTGGGCGGAGTCTGTTACAAGCCCGTGTTCAAGGTTGTTGCCCGGGAAGAGAACACAAAACCATCCACAAGTGGACAGAGATGTGAGTCTCCCACCACCAGAACAAAAACAGAAAGAAACTCGTGGCTTGACAAAATCACGACCCATACCTTCTTGTCTGGTTGCTGGGCCTTAAGAACGAACTTGCACTGTTTTGTCAGTCAGGAGCAAAACGGGCCATCTTCGCACCCAGGTCGCTGACCAGTACCGCGCCCTGTGTAAATTGACAAAAAAGAAAAATCTAAATATGTTTTTGTAAGATTTATTTGGAATACAACATAACAACACAGGCAGAACATGAAATCATGAACGTGGAAGTACTCACGACGTTCAAAGTCCTTCCGAGGTGGAAAAGGTGTCCAATCCCGTTTTTGCTCCAGGCGTCGTTTCATGGCCAGAGAGCGACGGAATGCCTTGGTGTTCGGCATCTGAACAATGAAATGAAAGATTGTATCATTTTCAATGAAGGACAATGATAACACAAGTTTACAGAAAAAAGTGATGTTTTCTCACACACGACATCAAAACACAGAAAGGTTTCTGTACCTTTGCAGCTGGAGACGATGAGCTTAAATCAATAAAGCAAAAGAAAATGTGTATGTGTACTCTTGGACCCTAACCCTAATGCCATACAAGTCTATGGGGTGAAATTTCAACTTTGTCCTACAGATATGGGGCCACTTGCTTTTTCATCAGGAGCCCCCAAGAAGCGCCCACGCCAAATTTGGGGCTTCTAGTACTTGAGGAACCCCGAAACCCTAACCCTAATTTCAGCTAACCCTAACCCTAACCCTAACCCTAGTTTCAGCCTTATTGTTAACCCTAATTCAATGCAAGTCTATGGGGTGAATTTTCAACTTTGTCCTAGAGACATGGGGCCACTTGCTTTTTCATCAGGAGCCCCCAAGAAGCGCCCACGCCAAATTTGGGGCTTCTAGTACTTGAGGAACCCCGAAACCCTTGGCCTTGTCCTGTTCTTTCAGAACATCACTATCAATGAAGGATCTTCTTGCTTGAAACTGCAAGTCTTTGAGACATTGCAGTGACTTCATGCTTAGAAGGGTACCAGACCCCCTCTCCTTGCTGACTGGCTCTCAAGATAGAAATCATGCTGGTGACAGTGTTTCTCACCAGCCTGCATCTCAGCTCTTTGAACATGACACATTTCCCCTCACTGGCAGTGCGGGCCATCTGGAAGTAGTGCTTACGAGCTTGCTCCAACTCACTGTCTGTATAGAGGGTGGGCAAACTTTTTTAGCAACGGGCCACATGACAGACCTGCATCGAGTCGGCGGGGCACGGAAGGGGGGGTTGTAGGTAGGTACAGAATTAGTCCGGGTGCAGAATCGTTCTGGGTGTAGTGACTGCCCGATACGGCAACTCCATTGGGAAATACCTCTACATCGCGGTCGAACGTGATATATGGCTAGATCACGGTCAAAACGCTATTTCGCGGGTGATAGATAGATAGATTGTGAGAGAATTTTGTGTATACAATATAATACAAAGTACTGTAAATATGGCAGGGATTGACAGAAAAAAAAAGATAACCTTAATCAACCGATGTAGAGTTGCCTAATAGAGTTGCCGTATGTGACGTTGTTGGCATTCACCCACTGGACAGAGGCGACTGCCAATTACGTCACATACGGCAACTCTATAAACGTACCGCGATCTATCCATATATCACGTTCGAACGCGATGTAGAGGTATGTCCCAATGGAGTTGCCGTATCGGCAGTCACTTCTGCCCGGAACGATTCTGCACCCGGACTAATTCTGTACCTACACCTCGTTGACGGGGGGGAAGCACGCTATCGCTATCGCGCTACACTAACTCGGCAAAGTTACGTGCCGACAAAGTTTCGTTGGGGGGTGCGGTGTTGGGGGGTTATGACTGGCTTCACGCGGGCCGGACAGAGACACGCAGCGGGCCGGGGTTTGCCCATGTCTAGTATAGACAACATATTGTGGAGGAGCAGGAAGCTGTAGGGTCCTCTTTGGGCTGCTTTTCACCAAAGGAGTGGATGTCTGAGGACAGATTGGAGATGTTCCTCCTGGTGAAGACACAGTTCCTGGCTTCATTCGGGGCAGCCTTGTCTGGTACGGTGGAATTCTCAGCCGAGAGGAAACCAGATCCAAAACATTATGAACAAGAGAGAAACAATAGACACAATTAGGAAAAAAGAAAAAAAAAGTGTTATGCTCGATGTTTTCAGAGCAAAGTAGGTAACCAATCACATCTACACTAATAAGGGCCCAAATCCGTTTCCTCCTGAGAAAGTGTTCTGGTCCAGGAAAAAGGTCTCTCAAATCATCACGACTGAGGGTGTGGAGCAAGACTTCATCGATGTTGGCAGCTATAAAGACAGTCCAATCATTAACAAACCTTTTACACTTAACAACTCATACATTTTTTCACTAATGATTTTAATTCAACTTGACAAGTCAAACCAAGTTTGTTTTGTGCCAATTTCTGTTATCAGAAATAATTGTAAATGCAATTCAGTTTAGACATTTTGTCTCAAATTTGTAAAATACTTCTTTTTGAAATCAGTGTCAGCATACAGTTATTTTAATTACTTAGCGGACCAATCAAAGTCATGGAAATTTTTTCATACCTACACATGACATACCATTTAAAATTGATACTGTGACATCATCCAGCTCATCCATTATTGGCCCCGGTTTGGATGTTCATTTCATTTCTCCTCAATCTGGCAGGGAAAAAAAAATCATCATATTAAGGTCACAATTAGGACAAGCTAGCCTTCCGACTCAAGGTCCGTTTTTTTACAATGCCCATCTGCCATGGATCCCAAAGTTCCCATGCAATTAAAAGTTGTGACACCTTATCTGAATGATAACCCTAGACAGCTCAACGGATTGCTAGTCATACAGACAACAATCAAAATTGGAGTGAAACTTGTAACCAAAATGCCTGCAACATGGTGGTACTTATGGTAATAATCATCAAATACCAGTGTTCTTTGTGACAAAATGACAACATCTGATAGGATTGTGCCACCTTGAACTGCAATCAACTTAAATTTTGATAAAAACAAGCAAATTGTACCTAAACTACATCTTCAATCAATCCAATTTGAGCACCCTCTACCCCATAAACTGAAGATACTGCAATACAAACTTGGTAGTACAGTATTTCGTCATGCCACATATAACTAGGAATGCTAATTGCTTGTTCACATGACTAGAATTGCAGTACATCAATCCAATACAAAATACACACTTGTCATCAAGCTCATAAATCCATCGAGTCGAGATGAGCACGTGCAAGGAGTTGGACTCCGTGAGTTCACGTAAACAGAGCATTGCGTTTGCATAAATTATGCACGGCTATCGAGCTAGAAGCCGAGTCCGATTTGGTGCACACAACCACACTATAATGCCTCTCAATGTCCTAACCCATGCCACGCAACAAACGTGAAGAACCGATTTGAGTTTCTCACGGGACCAGCAATGAAGTCACAACCGTCGCCCCAAATGAAATGTCGCAGCAGGAGCCTGAGGATTTTCTGAGTCAACATGCTGATCATCAGGTAACGTAATGTTGGCTTCCTTGACGACATTAGACAACTCCCTGTTTATATTTTATTCATATTTTAGTACAAAGCCTCCTTGTTTTATGATCTTTGACTTGTTCGGTTTTTGTTTTGACATTATGCTGTTAGTGTTTATTTCAAATTAACAAGAAGTACCGGTACAGATAGTAGGAAATTAATATAACACTTGCGTCAAACAAAGCATAACTAACTGTACATATCATGTCTACAGGAAGGAGCTGGTACATTAAGTGAGAATATTCAAGAATATTAAGAGAAGATATATTCAAGGTTGTCCTGAGGTCAACTGTACCAACCATTGACAGAGCTTATGGAGCAATTTGATGTTATTGTACAGTAAAAATGGAATATTGGAGCTGTCGCAAAACAAAACAAAAAGCTAACTTTAAGGCTTATTATCTCCAAAATGATACAGTAATCAATCACATTTAGAAATCAAATGTTTCTAAATGTCAAGTCAGTAATGTCAAGTCAGTGCTTGATGTGTCATCAGCAGGCGGCGGCGTCAGTAATGGGGCATCGGCGGGTTTCAGGGCGGAATCGCCAGGCGTTGGGAAGCGTTGGCGGGTGTCGGGGGCTTGTGGCCAGGTGGCGGACGTCACGGCAGGCAGTGGCCAGGTGGGCTCAGTCCCGCAAACGCTGCTTACAGCTTTAATTCTGTATTGCTTTGATAACATTGCTTAAGTTGAGTTTAAATTTACACTTTCTTTTTTTTCTTAGCTGCTAATTGTTCAAAAATGCTGATGTTAAAAGTGTGTTTGCACAGTAAATGTTATGGCACTTTAATTCATATGGCAGTACATTTAAAATAACTGGCCGTCAAGTTCCAGGAACTGACAAACTGCACTGAGTTGAGTGAGATTCTCCAAAGGAACTCCAGTATAAATGTGGACTTTACATTCTAGTCCCATGTGAAGAAAAACCCAAAAGTGAACGTTTTTGTGCCTCACCCTTTCTAACTGGGACATTTGCAAGGGAACGCAGACTAGTTATGCTGCTCCCTGATAAAAGAAAAATGTTTCTGCTGTTACCTCAGAAATTGCCTGTTATTATTGTGGCTCAGGATTTTGGAGGTAGATTTTTTTTATTTTTCATAAGGAACAGGATAACAGTAATGCCCTGGCATTGGCAATAAGCTTTAATTTTGTATTTGCATTTTTTTTAACTTTAGATTTACATTAAAAATGTTTCTGTGTAAAGTGCTGATGTTAACTGTTTGCACGATAAATGTTATGGTGCTTTCGTTTATATGGCAGAACATTTAAATTAAAGTGTATGAAAGACTTCTTTTAAATTCATTATTGGCTTTTGCGTATACAACGTGATTAATCGTGATTGATCAGGTAAATCATGCGATTAATTGTGATTAAAATTTTTAATCGTTGCCCAGCCCCAGTAAAAACATTTTTCTGGTGCCAGCATTTCGTGAGGCAGAAGTTGATTCATACGTCAATGCCTTGGAGCGAATAGCTTCGCCACTCAATTGGCCAAGAGACATGTGGCCTGTCCTTCTCCAATGCAAGCGGGTGGGAAAAGCACAGGAGTTGGTGTCTGCTCTTTTCTTAGAAGACAGCCTGCAATATGATGTTGGAAAGGAAGCAATTGTTCCTGCTTATGAGCTTGTTCCTGAGCCCTACCGGCAAAAATTTAGGAACCATAGAAAATCTAGTGGTCAAACCTTTGTCGAGTTTGCATGGGAGAAAAGCAACCTCTTTGATAAATGGTGTGCAGCTAATGATGTCAAAAATGACTTTGAGTCACTCCGTGAGCTTGTTCTTTTAGAAGATTTTAAAGACTCTTTGCCAGAGAAGGTGGTTATGTTCTTGAATGAACAGAAAGTGTCGTCATTGTCCAAGGCTGCTGTCCTCGCAGATGAGTTTGTGTTGACCCACAAAAATGTCATCTCATCTTCCCCCCCGATCGGACAGGCCTTCTGCTTCTCGTCCCACAAGAGCCGAGTCTAGCCACCTCCCCCTTGAAAAGGCTAGAGGGAAGGGACTTCTGGTTTGGCCATAAAGCGGTAGACTGCGCGACACCAGGGCTCTCGACCGTCCAGGGTAAAAACTCCCCGAAAACTTGAATAACTATTGTCAGATATCATATTAACTACAAAGTGATCAGGGGAACGTTGGAATAGGAAGGAAAACTCGATTCAACCAAAACAGAAACACGGTAACAGACAATATGGCGGAACTACCAGCTTGCTCTGAAACAGAGGGAGATGGCGAAACGAACTCCTCGTGACTAACGACGTGAAAAAGGGCTCGGACATAGAAATTATTAGCAAGGAGATACGGGATTTAAAAATGGAATCAAAAGAAGTCCTTCGCACGTTTGGAGAAACACTGAGGAACGACGTGGAAAAAGACTTGGACGACTTCGAAGACGAAATAAATCAACAACTTGCGAAAGTCATCACCGAACAGGAGCTCCAGACCGGCAAGATCAACGAGGCTGAGTCGCGGATTGAAAAGCTAGAACGTTGGGCACAGGAAGCTAATGACGCTCTGGTCATATCACTGAGAGAACAAAAAGCTCTTCAGGACAAGTTAACTGACCTGGAGTCCAGGCCGAGGAGAAACAACCTACGTATCTATGGAGTCACTGAAGGAGAGGAGGGAGAATCTGTGGCCAAGTTTGTGGAAGACCTGCTGAAAAGCGAACTGCACCTGCCAGCACATTTTAATTTCCAAATTCAGAGAGCACACCGCTCCCTTGCACAGAAGCCAGCGGACGGTGCCCAACCGAGACCCATCATTGTTAACTTTCTGGAATTTACTACCAAAGAGAGGGTCCTGAGAGAGCTATGGACAAAGAAAATAGAACTGGGGAATAAAGTACCGTCATTCCATCACGATTATGCGACAGAGATGGTCCAAAAGAGAAAGGAGTACAACACTGCTAAAAGAATCCTGAAGGAGAAGGGCATCCGGTTCCAGACGCCATTCACCAAGATGAGGACCCACTGGGATACGGGAACTCGAACCTACAACAGCGCAGAGGAGGTAAAGGAGGAATTGGCGAGACGCGGCTTGGCGGAGAAGACGGCGGTGGCGACGGGTGCGGAGGGGCCTGCGGCACTCGGTGCCCCGCACTACGACGGAGTGGCAGTGCAAGGAGGGATCCTGGAGGGGCTACGCATCAGCAGCGACACGAGCCAGAGAAAAGCTACAAGAGTTTCAAAGATTCTTTGATTAAATTCAGAGAATAAAGGGAAGAAAGCTGGTAGGGATGTTCTAGTATGACCGGTGTTTTTAGTTGACAAATTATTCAAATTGAATTCCCATGTTAATAGAAAAGAGACTGTGGGAAGTCCGGGTCGCTCCTTTTTTTCTAACGTTGGACTCATTTAGAACGACTAAAATACTCATTGCAGGTTCAAGTGTCATTTCTAAGTTAGGTTAGATTTTTGACTGCCTTCACGCGGGCCAGACAGAGACACGCCGTAGTTTGGCCATGCCTGATCTACAGGAAACACATCTCTCTCAGCAAGAGCTAAATCAACATGATTTAAAAGCTAAACTCGACACAACTAATGGCAACAGAAGTCAGACCCGCCTGTCGAAACTTGGGATGTTTGATGTTTGGAGGGACCTCCACCCGTTACAGAGGACTATTTTTTTTTTATTAACATTACAGACAGATACAGAATAGAGGAATGTAAAATAGGAACGATTGACTTGTACTGACACAGTATTAATTACCTTATTATTTGTCTAAATAAGAGGAAGAAAAACACACTTTGGAGATTAAATGTGGGTATGCTAAATAATCCAAAAACACTGGAGGAGGTTAAGAAAGAGATTAAATGCTCTATGGAGGAGAACATAGATAGTCCAGTATACACTACCATACTGTGGGACACAATTAAAGCTGTGATGAGAGGGAGGTTAATAGCGAGGGCAGCCTATCAAAAAAAGACTAGATGTGGCGAGGGGGAGGGTCTGGCGGAGGTGGAGACAATTCAGATGGTGGGTATAAAGGAAAATTGGGGGGGGGGGGGGGGGGGTGCCTGACAATGCCACCTGGGGAGTTGCACCCCAGGAAATAAACTATAATAAAATTCCTCGGGCTACACAGGTTTGTTACGCTTTGAAATTTAAGAGGACGAGACGGACTTCCAATGAAACAGCTTTATTTGACAACAATTTAAAATAGACCAGGTTTAGCTGCCTGAGTGTCAAGGAAATAAGTACCATACCAAAAAGACTGTTCTACATAAGAAAATAAGGGGAACAGGGCCAAAGAAACCAAAGAAAACTCAAAAAAGGGAATAAACAAAGCTAAGGGAATCACTACAAACCAAAATTCACGCTACGCCAACTCCTGTCCTAAAGAAAAGAGAACAAAATTAACATACTAATACCTTGAGACACCCAGGCAAGCGTTAAACAGTTAGAACGAAAGGAAACCTTTTATTTATTCTTCGCGCACACACACACACACACACACACACACACACACACACACAAAACAGAGGAGGACGGAGCGACTGCACCCAGGCAGGGGGTTGAGACCAGCGTCCTTCCAGTACCCGTCTCGGCGCACCGGTGTTCAACTGCAAGGCAGCCTCCCCGCCGAGCGCCAGAGGAGGAGGCGGGGAGGGGGGGGGGCTTCGGCTTTAACAGCCAAGCGGTGAATGCACAACGATCACGCACACACAGCACCACCTCCCTAGGAAATAAACTATAATAAAATTCCTCGGGCTACACAGGTTCGTTACGCTTTGAAATTTAAGGGGACGAGATGGACTTCCAATCAGTCAGCTTTTTTAACAGGTAGGCAGACTCAAGAAGACATTAGACGGGTCCTATACATAATAGATCAGATCCAAAAGCAGGGCCTGCGAGCTGTTACTGGTGAGCCTTGGCTGTGTGAATTGGAGATTTCTGTATCAAGTTCTTGGGAAACTGGGGTTCCAAGAAAAGTTAATACAGTGTATTCAAGGTCTCTACCAAGAACCTACGGCAAGGATAAAGATTAATGGTACTCGTCAAGGATGTTGCCTATGCGCTACATTGTTTGCTATGTTCATTGAGCCGCTGGCACAAATGATCAGACAAAGTAACAATCTAAAAGGAATACATATAGGAGAGCAGGGACATCTAACAGGGCTTTTTGCTGATGATATTATTTTGGTTCTCCAAGACTCGGACAGAACCTTACCTCATTTGATGTTGATAATAGAAACCTATGGTAAATACACAGGCAACAAGTTAAACATAGCAAACACTCAAATTCTCACGCTGAATTATCATCCAGGCTGAGAAATTAGAGGAAAATATAAAATCAAATGGAATTCCAAGGTTATCAAATATTTGGGTGTGCTATTGGCAAAAGATCTTTTGAAAAGGTTTGAAATCAATTAGAATGCTATTATCAATAATCTATAAGAGATCTAAGAAGAGTTTATGATTATTATTTTTTTACCCTGTGCATCTTTTGTTTTGTTAGTAGTACTTGTCATTGCTCCAACACGAATAAACATGCTGCATCCCACTAGATGGCGCATTTGCCTTATTTACAAGCACCACGGTCATCGGAGCTGATTGTTGCCACTCTCAGCAGCGTGCGTCTACTAAGGTCTACTAAGATTCCACAATCTATTACACCTCGTGAGCAAAACAGGCTACAGGTAAAATTAAACATCTTCAGTTGAGCAACTCAAGCAAGTTAAACTGATTTAAAAACAAACAAACACTATAATACTAGGAAAAGAATCCTCTATATGTCAATAAATACAACAGATTGAGTATTCATAAAAAAAAAAATGCTTACTTTAAATAAGAAAATCCAACAAACCAACAAGTGCAACACTAAAACGCAAACCAACAATCAAAATAATGCTTAATTGCCTTAGTTTCGTCCCACACTTATCAGCTTAGCTACTAAGAATAACACATTATTCACCTGGACAGAAGGAGGTTCTGAGGAACGTGTTGGTCCTGGAGCTTCCTGGTCAGGATGTTCGGGAGATCCCTCTGGCTCAATGTCTGGAGCGCCAACATATTTTAGAATTGCTCCTGCAGAGACAAAGCTCATTAGATCATCAAGCAAAACAGATCAGAAGCGCATTTTCCTATTTTATTATTACAGTGATGTTGCAGTAATATAGGAAAATTAAAAATGAATTTGTTTTTAAATTAAACATTATGGTTGCAGTGTCCCTTTAAAGCTTTTACCCAATTACAAAACTGTCATTTTTAAGAGTTTTTGGCATTACTTTACACACTGTATTAGTTAAAGTAATAAAACTAAGATAAATGACCCACTGCCACAACAGTCTAAAATAGTCAACACCATGCCAAATAAAGTATTTCCATAAAATATTTCTTTGAATTATAAAACAGTAGCACATCTCTAATTAAGGGCCTACAAAATACAAACTAAGCTTAGTAAATTCATCCTAAGTTAAGGCTAAAATAACATTAAGAGTCAAATATGTGAGAGACAACTTCCACTGAACGATAACAGGGGACTGACTACAACAACAACATGCCCTCCTTCACTCCCTCCCTCTCTGTTAGAATGTGAATAAACGGGTGTGGAGTCAATCAGTCATTCCCATGGCAGGATAGGCCAACTTGGCAGGACATGGTCAACTTTCATAAAACAAACAAAAACGCTGATTCGTGACGAACAAATATTAGCCAGCCAGCTAACATTTATCCGACGCTAGCTAGCTAGCAGGACAAATAAACAAACTGGAGGGGGGGGGGGCGACAACAGCGTTTCCCCTCCACCTCTCCAGCCCACATCACAAACAAATAACTTACCTTTCCCCTTTGCAAGTTTTTCTTGATCAGTTTTCTTTTCCTTCCGTTTTTCCGCACCGCTGGGATAACTCCTTTTTGATGCCATTATGGTGTCTGTTTTTAATCCTCTCGCTAACGGGAACGAATGGTAGCTGTCAATCATTCACGTCATACCTGTCGGCGTCGCCGGCCCGCAACGTCACAACCTGCGTGACAGTGCGGCAAGCCCCCAGAGTCCAAGATGGCGTCCCATTCCTTTCAATGAAGTTGCTCACCCAGCGCATGGCTCCCAAAAACTTTTTGACTTCCGCATTGATGGGATAATAGAGCATGCGCAGTTGTGTCAGTGTGGAGACCTTCACTGACAGACGTGCGCTCACGAACCGTACAAAATTCAACATGGAAATGACTGTATTTTTTACGGAACAACTGACGAAATTTTAGAAATAATAATGATGATGATGATGATGATGATGATGATGATGATGATGATGATGATTATTATTATTATTATTATTATTACATTAATAAAACAGTATTATTATAATAATATACTATTATTTGTGTATCAAGTGAGCAATGTGCCACTGAATAATAAATGATAATTCTTTGAAGCAACTCTCTATGGACCATAACAGTACTGCCACACATATTTTTTAATTAATAACCTCTTTGGAAAGCAGACAAAGGAATGAAATGATTGGTCTATTTATTTCATCAGAAGTAAAGAAAAATAAAAAACAAAAACTCAACGATCTTGAAAGTTCCTCCCTTTCTCTTGCACCTGTCGATGTGTGTAGCTAACACAAATCTGCAAATATTTTGTCGTTCTCATGGAATTAAACAGCACACCATGTTAATTTATCAGTGAGTGCTCTCTCTTTTCATGCAATTCATCACGCTTAACATGTAATGCTGAATCAAGAAAGCTATGGAGCAAAAAATAATAATTACATAAACCACGAGTGAAATAAAATGTGTCATTCATTCAATAAAGATTTCATTCATTCATCTTCTATACCCGCTTATTCCTATTCAGGGTCACGGGGGTCTGCTGGAGCCTATCCCAGCTGTCTTAGGGCGAAGGCAGGGTGACACCCTGGACAAGTCGCCAGTTCATCGCAGGGCCACATAGAGACAAACAACCATTCACACTCACATGCACACCTACGGACAATTTAGAACGTTCAATTGACCTCACGTGCATGTTTTTGGAGTGTGGGAGGAAGCCGGAGAGAACCCGCGCAGACACAGGGAGAACATGCAAACTCCACACAGAAAGGTCCCAGGTCCAGGCCCCAGAATCGAACCCACGACCTTCTTGCTGTGAGGCAGCAGCGCTAACCACTGCACCACCGACTATTTTATTACTTAGTTGAAAATGCCATTTTATTTTATTTAACAAAGCATATCATTATTTCATCATGCATTTAATTGTTTTGTGGTCCTGTGTTTTAGTGCTTCATAATTGTATTCTGTTGTCAAATTTGCCCATCAAAGTCAGATTAGTAATCCTGTACATCAGTTTAAGGAAAACCAATTCTAGGTAATGGATTGCAGATCTTGTAGCACCTGTTACAATGGAAAGAAATGTATACATAAGTACGTCTGTGTGCCCGATATTTTAGCTAACACTAAACTTTCTGCACAACTGTCTGCATTGTGCTTTTTCTTCGGCCACAGAGAACAGAAACGTCTGTAGTTCTTTGTTCACCCATGGTACAGTTTCATAAGCTTTTCAGTTCTTAATACGTGTTAATGTAAAAATCCACACGCGAGGCATTTAAAAATGGCGGTTTTGGTCTTTCGTGAAAGACGGCCTTTGGCCAATCAGTGTCCTGAACGTTGCTACGTCACCCTTATGGTCTCAGCTCTGCTCGCTTCGAAGCCCAACGAGGCAGGTACCAAAATCCTAACCCCTGGGAACGTGACAATTGTTTTTTTCAATTGAAGTTTTCGTTATTTTGTTCGTTTTCGTTAACTATTATAACCGTGGTCAGGACCTCCAGTGAGAAGATCCACTGGAGGACATTTAGAGCAAACAGTCAGACAACAGCAGCTTCACCACATCAGCTGAAAAATGGAGTTTGGATGCTTTCAGCTTCAAGTCGTGGACAGAAAATGATGCTCACACTGTCACACTGACGTTTTCTTCTCCAACCTTCTCTCAGCTCCAGAGGTTGGTGGTCTGCAGGAGCTTCTACAGCAGCAGAAGATCAGTCTGGAGAGGAGATGTGAACGTGTGACTGAAGGTGAAGAAGCAGGAAGTCAAACTCTCCTCAACAGCATCTACACTGAGCTCTACATCACTGAGGGACTGAGTGAGGAGGTCAACAGAGAGCATGAGGTCAAACAGCTGGAGACCAAGAAGACCAAGGAGATCCTCCACGACCGTCCAATCAGGTGCAGCCAGATCTTTGAAGCCTCACCTGAGCAGCAGGGACTCAGGGAGTCAGAGTGGTGTTGACCAGGTCTCTGGGCTGGACTGGGAAGCCTTGGGGTCCCACTGGAGGAGCTGGAGGAGGTGACTGGGTCCAGGGAAGTCTGGGGTCTCTGCTGAGGCTGCTGCCCCCGAGACCTGACTCCGGATACGGCAGTAGAAGATGGATGGATGGATGGATGGATGGATGGATGGATGGATGGATGGATGGATGGATGCCAGGTGATAGAACATTTCATAAAAACAGACTCTGCATTATAACTTCTATTACACTCTAAAAAACTCACTCCAATATAACTGCACTCGTCCTTCTCTCACATTACATTGGATCACAATGACCAAACAACACAACAAAGACAATGATCCAACTGTACTGCCACGTCCAGACTCAGTGTAGGTCTGTAGGCCTCTTGGACCTTCATGTGAACCACTGCGTGTTGACTGGAGGTGAAACATGACTGACTGCTGTCCTCCTACCTGGACAATGCAATCTCACTTTCATTCTGCTGCAGATGGCCATTTTCATTTTACACCGTCCAAATTTACAGCTCAGGGCGCTGGGACGAATTCCAAATTGTGTGCAGATACAGGCCTACACTTCAAATAATTATGAGAAAAATCCAACGTAAAGAGAGCACTTCCATTAGGAAATAGTCAACATGAAATTTCGTCTTCTACTGACACCTGCTGGTCAAATTGAATAGTTGCAAATATTGTGAACAAGTTGTCATCTAATTCTAATCCTAAACAATATGGCCATTCGAAGTGAAGTATTAAGACAATTAATCAGGTTTGTACTGCTTGATTGAACACATTCATCCCGGTCCAGTGCACTAAAACCCACTTCCCTTCAGGACCGTGTCAGCGAAGCCAAAAAACTTCCTTGAGTGACGTTGTTTCCCAGCATGCAATGCGAGCTAGCGATTCACAATACTATTTCATCACAAACATGGATGTAAAAAATAAAAAGGGACGAAAAATGAAACTTCAGGAACAGCAACCATTGCAATACAAGCAGAACTGGACCGAAGTTTTATATTATGTACACCATAATACAGCCTTCTGGTGGACAAGCCATACTATTTAACCAGTGTCTTCCTATGGCACTTCCGTGGGTAGAAGCTCATCGTAGAGGTCACGTGCTGGGTGCTCGTCACCCCACCAACCACCTCGGGGAAGGTCTAACAGGAGAAGCTTGCTGGCGGAAATGATGCACTACAAGTGGATGTGACGCTCATGAGTGCGATGGATGAGGTAGAGCAATGCTCCAGAACCCGATTCAGACTACTCTCCCTCCACTTTTTTTGTTTTGTATGAGCGTTTAAAAAAAACAACATAATGATAATCGAATAAGCTTTAGTTTATTAATCAGAATTAAAACAAGTAGGTTTTGCCCTTACAAGGTTGTAGATTTGTTATAGATGAGTTCCTTTGTTGTAGTTTGGCGCTTGAAAAACTATATATGGGATGTACCATGACCTGAGGGATTTCCTCATCCCATCCCAGCTTGGTTCTGATGCTGAATGTGAATGTATCTTGCTGTACATCCCACTGAGCTCCAAGGGCCCTCTCCATAGGGAGCTGGTCTCTGTCAAGGTTAAGTGTTTTTACCTCTTTAGCTCTCTGCTCTTCAGGAATGGCGGCCAGCACCGAGCGATGATTGCTCACCCACTTATTGAGCTTAAATCCACCTCTACCGCACAGGTCTGTTAGCTGCTGGTACAGATGTATTGCTTGTTCCACCGTGCTGACGGCCTTTAGACAATCATCCACGTAGAAATTTTGACCAACAGTGTTTATAAACTCGGCTGGGAAGTCATGCTGATTGTCGTCGAATGAAGCACAGCTTGGGGATGACACTGCCCCAAAGATGTGGACCAGCATCCTGTGCTCTTGTAGGTCCTTTGTAATGTCCCCATCTGGCCACCAGAGGAAGTGTAAGAAGTTTACAACCTGGTTGGAAACTCTTACTTGATGAAATGTTCCCTCAATGTCAGTCATGAATGCTACAGGGCCTTGGCGAAAACGAAGCAGCAAACCTAGCAGTGTACTTGTCAAATTGGGACCCTGCAGGAGCTCTTTATTTAATGATGTTCACTCACTTTCAATCTCACAGCCACAAAAAAACCTGATTGTGATTGAGAGGTCCTCAGCAGCCAATCACTGTTGGGAGTCCAGCCTTCAAACACTCCTCCTGAATCCACAGTCACATCTGTGAGCATCTGGAACTTTGGCCCTGATCCTCCACACCACACAACTTGGGATGACAGCGCCACCTACCTGTATCCTTTCAGCAGCCAGTCCATCCTCTGACCCGTTTCCACTGTGGCCTGTTGTGTCATCTGGACCGGAGTCTGGATCATCAGTGTCCAGGTTCATGGAATCTGTCAGAGTGCCGCCGTCCTGTGATGTAATGATAGAGAATCACTCTATTTATACTAATGTGCAGAACCACTAGAGTGTCATTTCTTCACTGCTGTCAGCAACAAGCATTTGGTGTCACACTGGTGTACAACACTTATGGGCTAATTAATAAGAAATGACATATTTATGAATCACCCGCAATGCCTAGATTGTTGCTGCTTATCTGCTGATATGAGCCGTCAACTGTTGCAATATACAACCACTGGCAGGAAATTACAATTAGTGTAGAGTGTATAATAATTTAAAAGTTTACTTACGGTAGTTCTTTAAAGAATTTAGCAGGGATGGAACAGGCTAACGTGACGACGTCACCTCTAACACGGTAGGAGCTCAACCTGCTGTCACGGCCAAAACTCCGTGTTACGTCCCGTCTAGGGGGACCGAGACGCAACGTGTGGGACACCTTCCCCCACTCCCAAGCCTCATTAATTTTTCACTGCAGTTGGCAGTTTCAACAAAAAACATTTTATTAATCAGTAAATGAAATAAACAAAACAACTTAACCAGTGGGCAGCAAAGGCTTCAGGGTGGGCCCAGGCCAAAATAATAAACCAAACTCCAACTAGCTCGCCTTAAGAACTAACTAAAGAAAGAAAGAGAACCCAAATACAGAAAGGCTAACCTCCCTACATACTTATTAAACAGGAGAAAAGAGGGGACAAAGAAAATGGCAGCCCACCCCTACGGCTGCGTGCTCTAACACCATTTCAGAAGTGACTAACTGCAGACTTGGGAGCGGAGGAGGGATGACCGTCAGGCTGGCTCGACTGCTCCTCCTTGTCAGCCGTGGTGCGTCCAATCAGCAGCCGACATCCAGGACCGCACCTGCAAGGCGTCATCCACTCTCACACTCTCACACACACACACACACACACACACACACACAAACATAGAGGCATCTAGACCCACCTGTGGGTCATATCACCCCCTCCCTTCAGAACTAAACCCTATTAACATACCTACAAACAAAACTAAACAAGAAAAACCTCAGTTCCCCGAAATAAGAATTCCGCAGCTAGCCCACATCATAATGCACCTGCCAACACATTATCAACCCCCCTTCCTGTGGCAAATCTGGAGATTGAAGTCTTGTAAGAGCAGAGACCACCGCATCTACGAGGGCATTATAGTCTGTAAAAACCTGACCCCAAATTAACATCAAGATGAGCACTGTCAGAAGGAGAGCCAAAGCGTCTTTCTTAACTTCCCAATAATGACTCTGTGTGCGTGCTGCTTAGTTGTGGCATGTCCCTCTACTTCTATGTCATGGTGCAAAACTGACGTACGGCGGGGGTGGTCAGAAAACAATAGTGGGTGGCTCTCAATTAATTTAACAATATCATGACGGGCTGATGCAGGCAAATGGGACAAAAACGAGCTTAAGTTATTCATAATTTCAGAGTTTCCCAGGCGCGCCGAAGGAACACCGATTTTTTTTTTTTTTTTTTTTCAATGAGCCGTCCCTCCGCCAATGGGCACGGAGGGGGCGGAGGCTCAGGCGACACATTTTTCCGAGCAACGTAAGCGCCACGAAGCGCCGAGCACTTCCATTCGGCGCCCATGTTAATCAATGTAGTAGTTCACACCAGACGCGAACAGGCGCGCGGCTCCCCTCGCGGATCGCGCCATGCATTTAACGTCAGTTCACTGGACGTGGAAGCGAAGCGCCGCCGAGCGCTTCCATTCGGCGCCCACGTTAATCAATGTGGTGGTTCACAGTAGACGCGAACAGGCACGCGGCTCGCGGCATGCATTTGTTGTTTCGGCGTCTGCTCTATTTCGTGCGCGAGCCACGAGCGATCCTCGTCTACAGTACAGGAAGTCGCTCAATAAAAACGAGAAAATCCGGTGAATTTTCAAAATAAACTCATTTCAAAATAAAAACCGAATGACAAATTCGATCATATATCATATTTGTATGTTATATTTGTCAGTACATTGTATCAGAGTGCGAGAGAGATTAAACACACACACACACACACACACACACAGAGAGGACTTGATCAAAATACGTCTGTTTGATCCTAGAGATGCCGGTCAATGATCATTATGAAAGAGGTCTTGTCTTGAGATGGACACCTGAGTGCGTGTTTCTATTTATTTACACACACACACACACACACACACACACACACACACAAAAGTAAGCTACGGAGCAGGCTGGCTACGGGGCGAGGGGGGGCGATGATGAAAATGATTTTTTTAATCTAATTTTTTTTAAAGAAAAAAAAAAGAAGCTCAAGTGGGAGTGAAAAAAAGACTGCAGCTGAGCAGAAGCGCTTGTCGACCGTCGCGGAGCTGTTCGCGTCTGGTGTGAACCAGTTGGAGCCTCGCTCGCGAAATTCGTCGGCGCTCCGCTTCGCGGCGCTTCCGCTTCCATTGAAATGAATGGCACGAGCCGCGCGCCTGTTCGCGTCTGGTCTGAACCACTACATTCAGTGCGTTTACATGGCACTAGAGAAAATCGAATTACTGCCTTAGTCTGATTATGATCGGAGAACTCACGTGCGTGTAAACACCTTACTCCGATTATGATTGGAGTTTAAGAACTCCGATTGGAATCGGAGAACTCCGATTGAGACACCCAGATAATGCGATTGGAATTCAAATTTCTCTGCCATGTATACGCCTTAATCGGACTATTAACTGGACAATGTGAGTGAGCATGCGCCACGCCTCGCTCTCGCGACTCATGACCGCACAACTACATCGTCTAACAAAACAGACGGCGCGAAACAACCTGGCAAACGCGAATAAGAATGTTGACATTTGGAGAGAGGATGAGACCGGGGCGATGCTTTCTCTTCTAAAAGAGATGGACATATTAAAATAACGCGCAACGGAGACCTTTTTAAAAAGGGTAGCGCAGCAAATGCAGGGCTCCGGCTTTGCGCACCCCTGAACAAATACGTATTCCTTCGTATTTATATTTCTACCTTTTCGTTCACATTTTTTGTAAGTTAGAAGAATTTTAACTTTGTAAATAAAAGCACAGCAAAGACATGTTTTTCTGATTTGTTTTTATTTTGGTAATTTCGCTGTTATTCTGCTGGAAACGGCGTGCAGCGGCACCAGCTTCCTCCACGGTCGGCACTTTAATGAGCGTGTGTATAACTGAAGACACCGTTCCTTTGCAAAACCTGTACACAAACTCTCCCACCAGTCTGCTCCGAACCCGAATCCAACAAGAACGAGAGTTTGGGGTCCGTAGCGACGGCACAAAGCGTAGCATCGAAGTGTTGTTGTAGCCCTCCAACAGCAAACAACGTTCTTGTCTGCCTTTTAAAATAACCATGAGCACAAGAAATAGGGTACACCTTATCTGCAAAGCAAGTAACATGTACATTATGAACTATCGTTCCATATCACAATAGATTTAATATGTCAACCGAAAGCAGCTGACTATATATATATATGTATATATATATATATATATATATATATATATATATATATATATACATATATATATTAATTAACCTCTGTCATTGAACTCCAAAACATACATGGTCAATATCCATATTATTAGTATGTTGTTGTTTTTTTCCTGAATCAGATCCCCTGCAAGGGCCCCGAGGGGTGACGCACAACCAGCACGTGACCTCTACCATGTGCTTCCACCCACGGAAGTGCCATAGGTGGACACGGCTTAAACAGTATGGCTTGTCCACCAGAAGGCTGTATTATGGTGTACATAATATAAAACTTCGGCCCAGTTCTGCTTGTATTGCAATGGTTGGTGTTCCTGAAGTTTCATTTTTCCCCTTTTCCCTTTTTATTTTTTACATCCATGTTTGTGATGAAATAGTATTGTGAATCGCTAGCTCGCATTGCATGCTGGGAAACAACGTCACTCAAGGAAGTTTTGGCTTCGCTGACACGGTCCTGAAGGGAAGTGGGTTTTAGTGCACTGGAACGGGATGAATGTGTTCAATCAAGCAGTACAAACCTGATTAATTGTCTTAATACTTGACTTGGAATGGCCATATTGTTTAGGATTAGAATTAGATGACAACTTGTTCACAATATTTGCAACTATTCAATTTGACCAGCAGGTGTCAGTAGAAGACGAAATTTCATGTTGACTATTTCCTAATGGAAGTGCTCTCTTTACGTTGGATTTTCCTCATAATTATTTGAAGTGTAGGCCTGTAGTTGATGAGGAATCACGGTGTGCTAACACTACTCAAACAGCTTAGATGAAAAAAGGGAGTGTGATTTGGATTTGTGGTACATTATGACAATCTTGGACTTGCAAGACTGAGGCGATGGTTCAATTCCCATCAATGTGTATTATATATGTGTTATTTAGCTCATCTATTCTACATTTTAAATAGATCACATTTGACATCTGACCCACTGAACACTTACTATTGAACATATTTTTAAACTATGGGCTATTTAGTCTTGTTTTAGGATATAATATAATTCATTGCACAAACTGTCAGGCTAAGTATAAGAGCTATAGTCTACTACAATCAGTCGTGCCAAAAAAGAGACATTGTCTTTATTTTTCATTTTTATTTTATTGTGTCAGCATTGAACCACACAAGGACATACAATGAGGATGCTCATTATAATATTGATGAAGTGTTGTTGTTTCATGTTTTGTTGGCTGTTTCAAGGGTTTATTTAGTTTGTTGTGACACAATCTAAGGTTCAATTTGTAAAGAAATAAAAGTTTTTGTGAAAAAAGATAGTGGTCAAAGTGATTGATATTTGTGTTTGTGTTTTTTGTAGTCTTGTCTGGATTTGTCCTGTTCGTTTCTGGTCTGTGTTTGTGTTCCCACTCTTGGCCTGCACCTTGTCGTGGTGAGTGGGCTTTTAACTAAGACAGGCCAATTATATATATTGTGTGAAGCCAGCAAAACAGTCATTATTATGAGAATTACAACTGAAGCACACTAAATAATACACCATAAATCACATTTTGCTTTTCTGTTATTAATCTAGTGTGTGTTATGTCAAGCCTCCACAGTGGCGTGCTGCAGTCAAGATGAGACGAACAAGGTGAATGGATGGACGGATTGATGAGCCCAGCGAGCCTCCACCATCCACAGACAAGACAGTCCCATCTTCTACCCAGACGGATGTCTTTTCCCTGGATCATACTAATACATTTGTAGATTATATAAAGAAAATGATAAAACACATTTGTTGTGGTTTTATATTAAAGCAGATAGTCAAACGTAAATGTAGCGTGGTAATGTTGCAAAGACACATTTATTTTTGTTTTCCTCTCAGCGTGCACTGCATGACGTCGGACCTCTGTCAGCCGGGCATCTTCAATCCCCACGCAGCAGCTGCTGTTAACTGCTTTGGCGATCTGGGGGAGCAGCCCTTGTCTGAAAGCAGTGATGAGGCTGGCCGTTTGGTTGACGGCAGTCCTGATGAACGTGGCGACGCTGTGGCGTCGGTGCTGGAGTGCGCAGGGTTGTACGGTGGTAGCGTTGGATGAGGGCAGGCGGGAGGAGGGAAGACAGGCATGTCCAGGAGAGGGTCCCTCGGGCCTGTAAGAGAAGGATACAGACGATTTGGTGCATTTGAATGCTCGTGTGTGAGCGGCTCCTTTTCTCCCTCCTCTGGGGAGTGTGTGTGAGTGTGTGCACCCTCTGCCGTTATCTCTGTCACCCGTGTGCTCCAGCGCCCAGCGCTGTTCACACGTTTGTTTTTGTTTTCTTTACTTGTTTCCTGTCCCTGACCTCTGCTTCAGGTTTCCAGAATGAAAAACACCTTTCATGATCTTTGATGATTTGAATCTCCCACCTGTTTGGGTTTTTCTTTTTTGTAACCTTTCCCTCTGCTATCTTCAATTTATCCCGGAGGTTTCTCAATTCCTCCAAACTCAGTGATCCCCCTGCTGGGAAATCATACTTTTCAACCCAAATTCCCAACATGTCAAGACAATCTGGACCATATTTTTTCCTCATGTCGTCCACAATTGGTCCCCCCTGGGGAACAGCAGCAGCCACTTTGCTCTGGTTCTTCCCCAGCACTGTCTAGTTAGACTTATTACTCTGACTTTTCACTAAGTTTTCACAAAATTCCAAGTCAGAAAATACACAGGCGTCCCCGTGCACCCCTTTTTCTTACTCTGGAGCAAAAAGGTGGAGAAAAAACTCACCCCTCTGGTAGTTTACCTACCAGAAGCTTCCGGCTCACTTGTGGAGCGGGAATTTCAGTGTTGATTCAGAATCAACACCGACCTGACAGGCACGGTTAACGTATGCGCTCCGTCCTGCCCCGGGACCGTTCGTTCGTAGACGACAAGGAAAACAACCCACTGGTCACTGATATGTCTGAGACAAGAACAATTACTTCTTACCCGATCTCTGAATCAGCACTTCCTTTCCAGGTTCGCTTGGATAGACGTGAAGCCGATCAGATCCACTCTTAGACGCCGATCCTCTCATCTCCGAATGCCAGGGGAACGAGGAGTTTCCTCCGTTCCTGGTCCCGGGCCCTCAACGTCCCAGAGTTCCACTGACAGGTCTCCAGCAATCCTGTTTGTGACGCCAAATTGTTGTGGAAAAGAGCAAAGATGCCGATGCAGGAATACTGGGATAATAAGTAATTTAATGAACAAACAATAAAAAAAGGGATCGGAGCTCCGAGGCAAAACACAGTAAAATGGGAGTGCGAGTGCAAGGTGGGAAGGAGGAAGAAGGTCTCTTATACACAGGACTGGGAGGGGATAAGATAAGGAAAGAACAGGGAGGAGAACAGAGAGAGACAAACCAACGACTATACGATAGTTGACCGATTTCACAGCTCATATCCTGTACAGGGAGAGGATGAGCACATCAGTGGCAGGCCATAAAACAAAGTGAAATACGATGCGTATATGTTAGCCTAGGATTCTAACAGTTTACACGTGCTACTAGTGATCATACAATATAAACCAAGGTAAAGAATAACACAAGAATACTCTATTATGTTCGACCCATCTTAATAACCGAGATTTTTTTTCCAGGTGCGCTTTGCTCATCTCTTTGTACCAAATATTTAGGGGAGTTTTTATAACATCACATAGGTTATTAGAGTATATAGTCTTGAAAGCTTTGTCACCCAGCAGAGATTGAAGTGGGATATCTAGTTGGTCAAATTCTAGCTCCTTCCATTTTGCATCGTAACCCGCCCTGCACCAGTAGACTATATACTGCAGTTGTGCTGCTTTATAGTCGTCCTCCAAGCATGGGAGTGACATCCCTCCCTGTTAAGTGTAATGTTTTGTAGCGTACCCTTGGTTTCTTGTTCTGCCATATGAATCTAGAAATGATCCGATTCCATTCACTGAATTTCTTATTGGGTATTTCTACAGGTAGCGATTGGAGTAGAAATAACAATTGTGGTAAAATAACCATTTTTTAAGTATCTATTCGGTTGTAAAAAATCAAGTACTAGGGGGGTCCAACTGTCCAGATCATTTTTAATTTTGGTTGTGATGCTACCGTAGTTTACACTATATAAATCTTTGGGGGTCTTGGGAATATGAAGACCTAGGTATTTGAAAATTCTGGTTTTCCATTTAAATTTAAAGGACTTACGTATGTTTTCTTGAGGTATGTAATTAAAAGTAAGAGTTTGAGTTTTCTCTATGTTCAATTTGTATCCCGAATATGAACCACATTGGTCGAAGGAGGGCATTCATTTAGGGAGACTGGTATCCGGGTCGGATAAAGTCACCAGGATGTCATCTGCATATAAACATGTCTTATATTCTTTCCCCTTGAATAGTATTCCCATGATTTCTGGGTCTTCCCTAATCTTTTGAACAAGTAGCTCTATAAATAGAGCAAACAAGATGGGGCTCAGTGGGCAGCCCTGTCAGCAACCCCTCTCCAAACGGATTGTACCTGAAAGACTGCCATTTATTCTGATCCGGGCCACAGGTGAATTTTAAACATTTTATAACTGTATTGTTAAAGGCAAAACATTGCAGGACCAGGTATAAAAATTCCCATAGAACAGAGTCAAAAGCTTTTTCTGTGTCAAAGCTAATTGCTAAGGACATTGTGTTTCCTTTGCTCATTATATGTAACAGATGTATAGCTCGCCTAACATTGTCTTGTGTTTGTCTATTTTTAACAAAACCTGTCTGGTCCGTGTCAATTAGGTTAGGGATAATATTTTCTAGTGTGTTGACAATAATTGAAGTGAAAATTTTATAATCAGTGTTTAAAACTGAGATAGGTCTGTATGAGCTGCAATCTGTCCTATCTTTCCCTGATTTCAGTATTACAGATAATATGGCCTGTTTCCAAGATGGTGGGGTCTCGCCACCTTTTAAGACATAGTTAAAACAATTTAATAAATAGCAGTGGGGTCACAGAGTCCCTAAAAGTCTTATACCATTCTGCTGGTAGTCCATCTCCCCCGGCTGCTTTGCTTGTTTTCAGTTTAGAAATTGCCTTGTCGACCTCTGCATTTGTAATCTCTGTAGTTAAGCACTTATTTTGTTCTGTGACAACAGATGGCAGGTCTAGGGATTTCAAAAAATTGATTGACTGTTACTGCTTTTGCTAATTCGGGTTGAGTGTATAAATTCCTGTAGTATGATTCAAAAGACTTATGTATTGCTTCTGGCTTATAACACATCTGGTTGGTGACCGGGTCTTTTACTTTATATATGGATCTTCCAGACTGTTGTTTTTTAAGTCTCCAGGCTAAGAGTTTTTTTAGCACGGGGTCCATTTTCATAGTGGGTTTGTTTGATATACTTAAGTGTAAGTTCCTCCTGGTCGTTCAGTTTCTTATTTAGTTCTGATTTTACTACGGTTATTTGTTCCAATAAGGTGGGGTCGTTAGTCTCTACATGCTTCCGTTCCAGTGAGTCTAATTTACTTGTCAAGTCGTTAAGGTGTTTAAGTTTTTCTTTTTTCCTTTGTGATGCCCAACTTATAATCTTCCCACGCAATACTGCTTTTCCAGCATCCCATAAAATACTCTGTGACGTCACTGTGCTACCGTTAAGGTCTGTATATTCCTTCATTTCTTTCCTAATGTAATCTTCAAATCAGGTGTAATTTAATAGGGAGGTGTTGAGTCTCCAAATAGTGTTTTTGTGTGGGACACCTACATTTATTTTCACATATACACCTGAGTGATCTGATATGTCGCGAACACCAATTCTACAATCTAAAACCCTGTGTCTGTCTGTTCTGAACATAAAGAAATAATCGATCCTCGAGTAAACTGAATGAGGGTGAGAGTAAAAAGTCAATTGTTTAGTGGATGGATGAAAATCCCTCCATACATCAAACATACCAATCCTTTTAATCATCTTCTTAATATTTAGTGACTCAGGATTTGTTTTCTTTGTCGGGTTTGATGACTCTAGAGTGGGATGCAGCTGTACATTCCAAGGGGACTCGTGCCACGCAAAGCCTATTCCGACCTGGCGATCCTGTTTGAATCCATTAGCAACCAGCTACATTACCCCGGGCAGCTTCACGGGTACAGGTGGATGTATGCTAAATGCAGAGAAAATGGACTGCGTGTGAGAAAAGAGTCTGTGCGTTTGGTTTTGAAGGAGCTGCATCCAAGAGGAGTGTCATTAAGGCAAGCGGGGCGTCTCAGACGGAGGAATTACTTCTCAAACTTCTCAACTTCATCTGGCACCTGGACTCATATGATGAACTGAAGCCATATGGTATTTGTGTGAATGGATGTATCGATGGCTTTTCAAGAAAAATAATCTGGCTCAATGCTTACACAACAAGTAGTGACCCAAAAGTAATTGGAGGGTGCTACATAGAAGCGGTACAGCGTTTTGGGGGGTGCCCTAGAGTTGTTCGAGGCGACGTTGGAACCGAAAATGGCCATATTAGAGGCTTCCAGCGTTTCCTCGTCCCTGTTCAACCAGACGACACCCTCGATAGTTACTTGGAGGGGGCCAGCACCGCCAATCAAAGAACTGAATATTGGTGGGGTTTCCTGCGTGGCCAGCGCATGGAGTTCTGGTTAGCCTTGTTATCAGATCTCAGAGACAACGGGCATTTTGATGGCGAGTTTCTGGACAAAAGTCTCCTGCAGTTTTGTTGTATGGGCCTCCATACAGGTGAGTTCATGAATAACGTTTTATTTTCATTTTGTGTGCATGTGTATGTGAGTGAGAGAGAGGGGAGGGAGGACAGAAACGGGTAAGGGGGTGTTGGGAAGACAGACAGACAGAGACGGGAGGAAAGGAAAAAGAATGCTAAAGAGAAGGGGTAGAAAAGGGAAAGGAACAGAGATGGAAGGGGAGAGAGATGGAACAGAAGGGTAGAAACAGAGAGGATAAGAGATGGGGAGAAAGAGGGGGGGGAGGGATGAACAGAGACAGGGAGGGAGGGAGAGGGTGGGGTTGCTCATGTGTGAATGCTGTAATTTAGTGTTTTATTTATGTTCTGCTGGCACAGCTCTTCCTAAATGTATACATTTTCAACAGGATGAGTTGGATGACACTGCACAGGTGTGGAATGCACACAACATCAGGCCATCAAGAAACCTGAACGTCCCCAGCGGTCGGCCTAATGTGACGCATGCTGTTCCTGAACTTTAGCGAACAACAGATTTTCTCTCCCCTGTTGAAGATGAACACATTCAACTGTGCAAAAATGAATGTGTCTTTCGGCTGGCTGTACCATGTAATCCAGATATTTATGAACTCTGTATCATCTTTATGGCTGAGTCCCATCTTGCTCCACCAACAGATCCGTATCAGGCTGTGAACTTGTATTTGCACCTAAGAGAGGCCATCACTGCATCTCTCTAAACCACCCGACCCTCTCCACAGGATGGACACTTATTCCACTGCAGTGCGCCTCCCCCTGACCCTATCCAGAGAATGGACACTAAATTGTTGTGAACCTCCTGTTATTTTGTGTCTTGTTAAATCTCTAGTGTTCCTTTTAAAAATACACAGGGATATCGGTTATTTACTGCACTCCGTTGTTTCTGTTATTACGCAATCCTTATGGTGATGCTATTTACTGAATTTACTTTTTGACCTGAAGGTCGTGTGTGCAAAGAGCTGTTAAATAAAAGTAGCCATGTGAAAGAACTTAACTATGTTGTTGAAACATTGAGAAACACAGAAGCACAAGGTTACTTTAAGATTTACTTTAATTATTCTTCACTTCCATGAATTAATGAACATTAACGTGATTCTTTAAAGTCAACAATTCCTGAAAAATTAAACCGGTGTTGGACACCTCGTTCTGAATGCTTGGTTAGAGTAAACAGATGGACCTGTAAGCAGTCATTTTCAAAACAACATTTTCACTTTCAACAACAAAAAAAAACACCCTCATAAAACTCTGCTGAAGCATTTACTATTCTGTAACACAAGTGTAACTATGGAAGCAGATAGTTACCATAATCCAAATAAAAATGCAATAGCAGAAATGCTTTTAAATTTTAAGAACGAAGCTGCATTATTTGACTCATAATTAAAATGGTTAATAAGTCATTCAATCTGCATTTTCATTTTCTTCTGCAAGAATGCTCATTCTTGTACTTAATTCAAATGAAAAAGGAAAACACATTTGAGATTTAATTTTCAAAACATGCACCAGCAAAGAGTTACCAAAATTCAATATGAAATGTAAAATTCAAAAATGAAAAAGCAATAGCAGAATGCTTTTTCATTTTAAGAACGAAACTGCATTATTTGACTCATAATTAAAATCATTAATAAATATTGCTATATGCATTTTCATTTTCTTATTCGTGTCGCACCTTTTATGACACAATCAAAAAGAAAACTGAGGGCATTGCTTTTTAATTTTCGTGGTCCTGCCCTGCACAAGAGTTACCACAACTCGAAAACGAAATCGCAATCTCAAAGTAAGCGCGCGGCGCAGGAAAGTGACGTCAGCAGCTCTCCACCTGTGGGTATGGCGGTATGACGCCAAGTGTCATTTGCCTCCTGTTATGTGTAAATTCTAATGTTTGTGAATTTAATAAAGATATATATATATATATATATATATATATTCTTTTTTTTATTTAAAAAGAAAAGAAAAGAAAAAAAAGGTATGGCGGTATGACACCACTTTGCCATCGTTACTTCTTTCACGTCATTGAAGTTGCCGGTAATCGAGATTTAAATCGGCGAAAAACGTGGACCACTGACAGATCTCGCACCAGCATCTGCCACCAGTCGACGGATTGATCTGTTGCTTCGCATCCTTCGTCGGATGGACTGGTGGCCGACGCCGAACAGCTGTTACTCCACCCATGTAACAAATAGCTTTAGCTTTGATGTTGTGCTGGTGCATCAAGGTGTTCCATAACTGACAACAGGTTGGCTAGGGCAACCTTGTTTGCATCCGTATCTGGGACGGCAGAATACCTGCTCAACTCGGTCCCGAGCATCAGATTCAGATACACTATTCAACTCCACCTGGGAAGCTAAATCCAGCAGGGTTTGAACAATTGTGTCAATGTGCGCCATGCTCAAATCTGTCCGACCAACGAGATCCGTCAGTGGTCCACGTTTTTTGGCGATTTAAATCTTGTTTACCGGCAACTTCAATGACGTGAAAAGTAACGATGGCAAAGTGGTGTCATACCGCTATACCTTTTTTTTTTTTTTTTTTTTTTAAATATACAGTATATATATACATTTATTAAATTCACAAACATTAGAATTTACACATAACAGGAGGCAAATGACACTTGGCGTCATACCGCCATACCCACAGCGGAGGTGGAGAGCTGCTGACGTCACTTTCCTGCGCCGCGCGCTTACTTTGAGATTGCGATTTCGTTTTCCAGTTGTGGTAACTCTTGTGCAGGGCAGGACCACGAAAATTAAAAAGCAATGCTCTCAGTTTTCTTTTTGATTGTGTCATAAAAGGTGCGACACGAATAAGAAAATGAAAATGCATATAGCAATATTTATTAATGATTTTAATTATGAGTCAAATAATGCAGCTTTGTTCTTAAAATGAAAAAGCATTCTGCTATTGCTTTTTCATTTTTGAATTTTACATTTCATATTGAATTTTGGTAACTCTTTGCTGGTGCATGTTTTGAAAATTAAATCTCAAATGTGTTTTCCTTCATTTGAATTAAGTACAAGAATGAGCAGTCATGAATAAGAAAATGAAAATGCAGATTGAATGACTTATTAACCATTTTAATTATGAGTCAAATAATGCAGCTTCGTTCTTAAAATGAAAAAGCATTTCTGTTATTATATTCTTATTTTAATTTGGATTATGGTAACTGCTTCCATATAAAACAAATACATCCATAAATATATACAATGTGAGAATTGTTTCTTGCAAGAGCTGTACTTCAACCCATGACCATCGATAAAAGTGTACACATCTAATCGTAAACAATCTGCTGCAACCTGAATTTCCACTTCTGTGTCTATAAACCAGTCACAGCTTGACTGATGGCTCTGAAGAAGCAGTTTCCATCAGCCTCTAAATTCTCATTTGTACACGGCGAACCTAATGGGCCTTTGCAATCAGAAATTGGAAAACTCGTACGGTCCAAATGAATCTTCAAGTTTTTGCAAAGGTCTAAACAAACATCAACATCAAGGGGAGAGAAGTTACACTCTTCATTGGTCACAGCACTGACAAACTCTACGTCAGAATTATCCATGTCAAAGTGAGGAGTTTTGCTCTTCTGAAGTGACTCACTGTTGCCAGCTGGTGCTGGAATTTTAAACCGTGACCGGTTTCGCCTTGATGAAAAGAACCATGCAGAACCTTGGCTAATCTAATACCAGTGCCATGATCTGCCACTGCATCTTCACTAGTACTAACTGATGATGGATCACAAATCACATGTGCGAGGCGTAGAACGAGCGGAGCAGTCAGAGGCAACAGAAGAAGAAAGAAAAGCCTCCTTAGCTTAGTTGATCTTCTGTGTTGCCTCCTGGACGGTGCTGGCCTCCTCTGGCTTGGTGCTGGCAACCACGGGAGCCACAGGAACCACGGGCACAGCTCTGGTCATCTGTGGCGTCGCCTCCACCTGATTAAAATGAGAAAGATGTGATTTTATGCCAATAAACATAGAAAGGAAAACACTAGGCTTTACACGGTCACGATTTTTGTGCCAATCACTGATCCAACGTCCTCCGTGTGTATCTTTTCCAAGTGCCTGATTAAATTTGTGGTGTTGAAATTTTTTGCCAAAGTTCCCCCGCGAGGTACTGTAGCGTTGCATATATTGCAGATTCAAAGAAACTTTATTGTCCGTCACATAGCGACAGTACTCAAAACAGGAAGAGGCACGAAGACGAAAATGAAGGTTTTTGAATCATGAACCATTCGCTCTCGGTGTTATGCCCCGGCCTAGGGGGAACCAGGACACAACATAAAGGCTCCCCCCCTTCTCCCAGCTCTCAAATTAGACAAAGGTGCTTCGTCCACAGGATGGTTTTTATTAAACGTCACCATCATTGCACTGGCGTCAGGGAGGGCATGGCCAAAACAACAAACAAAATGGCTCTCTTATGGATCTTACCTATGAAGAAAACAATCAAATAAATGACAGTCAAACTAACCTCCTCAACTAAAACACAGGAGAAAAGGGTCACAACACAAATGGCTTCCCTCCCCTACGGGCTACGTGGACACAAAGGGAACTGAAATAGATTACAAAACAGAATTGATGGCTGAACACAGAATGCTGCTGCTGCGGCACATGGCCTCTGGTTGGGAGCTGGGAGAAGGACAAAGAGACCGAGGTGTTGAAGTCCTCCTCCTTAAATATTGGCACCAGCCAATCACCTTTCCGCACCTGGAACAAGCAAAAAAAAGGGAACACAGGATCTACTGCGCCATCTAGTGCCCAAACGGACACACAGCAGACAAAAGGAACTGACAACAATGTAAACCCAATCTATACATTTACATAACACTCGGATACAAACAAATAAACATGTCGATGCTGTGAAACTACTTTGGAGGAAATGAGACAGATTAAAAAAGTTTCAACACGACCATGACGTCATTGATCGGTGATTCATGACATGACGCCCGATCATGAACGTTACAAAAAATGCCAAATATCGGCCGATCCGATACAGCCGATAAGATCGGTGTAAAGCCTAGAAAACACACACAGGTGATGAAGTGGAAATGAATAAGTACAAACCTGCTGCACTGCTGTGACATTGCTGGAGGCAGACTCAGTCATGTGGACAGTTGAACGTGTTGCCCACACCTGCAAATACAAGGACACAAAGTAACGTTTAAAGAACTGCGTTTATTGTCCTATCACAAAGATGCACACAATGAAATACACATATCCCAAATACCAACATGTCACTTGTTTGTTTTGGTTTTTGAGGCAACGCATGCTGATCCACGTCTCAGGCTGGACATCTGGAAGAACATAAAGAAATTAATTCATAAACAAAGTAACACACTAATTAAACTGTACATGTACTGTACATATGTGATCTTGTGTTGATAATAGGGGTGGGGCGATACGGCTAACCCACGATTCGATACTGTGACGATATTTGGCCCACGATAATGACAACATCACGACACACGATATCTTCGATATCTTCGAAATTTTGCCGACGATATGTGACTGAAAAAGAAAAGAATACCCATAAAAAGGAAAATGCCTGTGATCTTGCATTTATTCCAAAACTTTGTATAATGTACAAACAAACGTGCACTGCACAAGCAAACATATTAAAGTGCATGAACATTAATAACTTTCTTGTAAACAAGGACAGTGCTTTCTGGTAATGTAAAGTCAGTAGCAACTTGTCTTATCTCAACTTGGGGACTTGGGATATACAAACCGACGGGAAGATGAAAGAGGGAAAAAAATCCTTTCACTGCCCCGATTCTGAAAATCAATAAAAGAAATGATGCAGACAAAATAAATAAATAAATAAACGCGTCCCCAAAATATACGGGACAAAGTGAAGTGCGTCCCCCATCAGTTCATTGCGGGACAGGCTTTTTAGTTGCCAAATATGGGACAATCGCGTATTTTACGGGAGGGTTGGCAGCCCTATCTAGACCACAGACGGAAATTAAATGAGGTTTTGTCATTTTCCATAAAAAACGGGACAAATTGTGTCCTGGGAGAGATTTTATCTTTCCCGGGACAGGTGGTGAAAAAAGAGAACAATTCTGGGAAAAACGGGACGGGTGATAGCGAACGAGGCAGCTCTGCAGATTCGTAGTGTTGCCATTGTATTTTACCTTCGCAAAACAGTTGTTGCAGATTGCATATTCTTTATGAAGTTTCCTCCCGTCATCCGTCTCGTAAAAGCCAAAGTGGGTCCACACTTTAGAGTGGTAACTTGCGGGTGGGTCTTTGATTTGTTTTCCGTTGTTGGTATTTTCCGCCGTTCTTGCATGTGCTCTTCCGTTGTTAACTCGTCTTATTCACCGGCCGCTGCTTACGCCTACTTGACTCTTACGGGATTAGCGCCCCCACAAACAGGACAGGAGAGATTAATAGTTGACGGTGACAACGGGGTAAATCCATAATGTGTGTTGAAATAAAATATTGATATTTGCCGTCAGTGTATCGATTATTTATTGCGACAGAAAGGACAACAATATTAGTTGATAAGTGTATGAATAATTGTGTGAATGTTACCGTGGCAGCTGGGGAAACCCTGCCAGATGACTCCACGACGGTCTCCATGTGGTCCAGCAGCACAGCCTCACTGAACCACACGGGATTGGACGGGATGTCTGTGTGAAATGCAGTCTCAACAGCTGTTGGTACTGTCTATAAAAAAAAGAGGAGAGGAAATCAGAGTCAACTTAGGATAAGTGTTCATTTTTAAAATAAAAAGTTGCACAGTTTGACAAATACACGATTGGGGGGGAAAAAAAAGAAGAGGGATGAACAGGTTACCTCAACCTCCTGTCCAACAAGAGTCCATTACAGGTCCATACACTGGCATGTAGACAGGACCTGTCACAACCACTCTGGGAGACACCCTGGGCGATGATTGGTTGTGGCACAACACCCCTGGCCTAGGTGAAGGGGGTGCGAGCTGATGGAGCATGCAGCATGCAGACGCTCCACCAAAATCAGTCCTGAGGTGCACCTAAACAGAAAACAACATGTTAACACATATTTGTCATATCAAATGAAGAGCAAGTAAGGCTGAAGAAGGCAAAACTTACACCATCATAACACCACCATGTACAGCTGACGAAGGGGGAGGTGATCGGCCATATACACAAATGTTAAACCTGGAAGAAGTGTCACATAATCAATTATGTAATCACACAATTCTAAGAAATATCTGTTAGCACAGTGTCACTGAAGAGAAAAAAATACAACAAAAATATGTATTTTACACACCCATGCGTGCAGCAACACGATGATATACTTGACGTAGCGCTGTTTGTAGTTCTGGCTTGACAGTCAGGCGAGGTGGAGAGTCAAGCACAAACACCTACAAAATAGTTGTTTTAAAAAAAAAACCCAAACAAACATAAAAATGCAAAATAAATTCATGAATATTCTTGTTATTGAACTATGGATCATGGAATTACTTGATATTGATAAAACAAAGTGGCGATGACATTCATGTGTTCAAATTTGTTTGTCACAGCAGATAAACAAACCTTGGGCCAGCGGTCCAACACAGTTGCCAGTAGCGCAGCAAAATCCTGGGCGGAGTCTGTTACAAGCCCGTGTTCAAGGTTGTTGCCCGGGGCGAGAACACAAAACCATCCACAAGTGGACAGAGATGTGAGTCTCCCACCACCAGAACAAAAACAGAAAGAAACTCGTGGCTTCACAAAATCACGACCCATACCTTCTTGTCTGGTTGCTGGGCCTTAAGAACGAACTTGCACTGTTTTGTCAGTCAGGAGCAAAACGGGCCATCTTCGCACCCAGGTCGCTGACCAGTACCGCGCCCTGTGTAAATTGACAAAAAAGAAAAATCTAAATATATTTTTGTAAGATTTATTTGGAATACAACATAACAACACAGGCAGAACATGAAATCATGAACATGGAAGTACTCACGACGTTCAAAGTCCTTCCGAGGTGGAAAAGGTGTCCAATCCTGTTTTTGCTCCAGGCGTCGTTTCATGGCCAGAGAGCGACGGAATGCCTTGGTGTTCGGCATCTGAACAATGAAATGAAAGATTGTGTCATTTTCAATGAAGGACAATGATAACACAAGTTTACAGAAAGGTTTCTGTACCTTTGCAGCAGGAGACGATGAGCTTAAATCAATAAAGCAAAAGAAAATGTGTATGTGTACTCTTGGACCCTAACCCTAATGCCATACAAGTCTATGGGGTGAAATTTCAACTTTGTCCTAGAGACATGGGGCCACTTGCTTTTTCATCAGGAGCCCCCAAGAAGCGCCCACGCCAAATTTGGGGCTTCTAGTACTTGAGGAACCCCGAAACCCTAACCCTAATTTCAGCTAACCCTAACCCTAACCCTAGTTTCAGCCTTATTGTTAACCCTAATTCAATGCAAGTCTATGGGGTGAATTTTCAACTTTGTCCTAGAGACATGGGGCCACTTGCTTTTTCATCAGGAGCCCCCAAGAAGCGCCCACGCCAAATTTGGGGCTTCTAGTACTTGAGGAACCCCGAAACCCTAACCCTAATTTCAGCTAACCCTAACCCTAACCCTAACCCTAGTTTCAGCCTTATTGTTAACCCTAATTCAATGCAAGTCTATGGGGTGAATTTTCAACTTTGTCCTAGAGACATGGGGCCACTTGCTTTTTCATCAGGAGCCCCCAAGAAGCGCCCACGCCAAATTTGGGGCTTCTAGTACTTGAGGAACCCCGAAACCCTAACCCTAATTTCAGCTAACCCTAACCCTAACCCTAGTTTCAGCCTTATTGTTAACCCTAATTCAATGCAAGTCTATGGGGTGAATTTTCAACTTTGTCCTAGAGACATGGGGCCACTTGCTTTTTCATCAGGAGCCCCCAAGAAGCGCCCACGCCAAATTTGGGGCTTCTAGTCCTTGAGGAACCCTGAAACCCTAACCCTAATTTCAGCTAACCCTAACCCTAACCCTAGTTTCAGCCTTATTGTTAACCCTAATTCAATGCAAGTCTATGGGGTGAATTTTCAACTTTGTTCTAGAGACATGGGGCCACTTGCTTTTTCATCAGGAGCCCCCAAGAAGCGCCCACGCTAGATTTGGGGCTTCTAGCCAATGAGGAAAAATTTGGAGCAGACACGACAGGGTTACAGCTGAGAAGGCACTTAAGATCCTCAAAGGACTGTTGCCACTCACTAGACCAAACAAATGGTTTCAATGGACTGGTTAATTCTTCTCTCGTGGCCGGCAGCTCCACTGCCTTAGTGCTGGAGATGCCCGCTCAGGGGCGCCGCCAGGAATTTTGGGCCCCCTGAAAAAAACAAAAAACAAATGGGCCTCCTTTGCGCAGCGCTTGTCAAAAGCTTCACATCACTCTAAAAATACAGTATAGTTCAATAATAGTGCTTGAGTCCATCTTGACAGTGTCAATGTATTTTTATTGTGAATTCTCCACTAAGCAAACTCTTAACATTGATGAATGATTCATGAAAAAAACACTTGATGTCTCTCGGACAAAGTTGAGCTTTGACCTTCATAGACTTGCACTGCATTAGGGTTTAGCGATAAGGCTGGAATTAGAGTGAGGGTTTTGGGGTTCCTCAAGAACTAGAAGCCCCAAATTTGGCGTGTGCGCTTCTTGGGGGCTCCTGATGAAAAAGAAAGTGGCCCCATGTCTCTAGGACAAAGTTGACTTTTGACCCTCATAGACTTGTATGGCATTAGGGTTAGCGACAAGGCTGGAATTAGAGTGAGGGTTTCGGGGTTCCTCATGGGCTAGAAGCCCCAAATTTGGTGTGGGTATGTCCAGGAGGATCCTGATGAACCTGAAAGTGGCCCCATGTCCCTAGGACAAAGTTGACCTTTGACCCTCATAGACTTGTATGGCATTAGGGTTATCGATAAGCGATACAAACCTGGTGAGTTTAAGACTTAGTGACTCTACGTACATGAATGTATGGGGTACCCCGTCCTTACCTTGTTCCAACCTTCCCTCCACAAACCTGGCTGTCCAGTGCAGAAGTCAAAGTGAGAGAGAGAACAAAGAAGGAGGAGGGCCTGTGACGCCGCTGCTGATTGGCTCGTTGGTCGGTTGAATGAGCCAATTCTAGAGCTCCCCTCGGTGTCCACACACTGCAAAATATATCTAAGAAAAAAACACTTAAATTGAGAAAGAATAGGCAAGAAAAAAGTCAAATTATCTGCCAATGCAGTAAGATATTTAGACTTGGTAAGATTTCTTAAAATAAGACGATATATCTAGGCATTTGAAGAATGGAAAAACTCTTGAAATAAACAGTAAAGCACTCATTCCAAGGACTGTACTAAGTCAAATAAACTTGATACTAGCTTCTCAATTCTTTTTTCACGTTTGCTTCTTTCTTAATTTGAATGAAAAGATCTTAAAACCAGACCTACTAACAGTGCAATTCTTCTTAATTTAAGTGTTTACAATATTAGCTTTTTTTTCTCAAAATGAGACAAAGCATCCACCCCCCCTACGCCCATTCCCCCCCCAAAAAAAATAATTAAGCAAACAGAATTAATATTGTCAACAACTATTTATTCACTTAAATTGCTGACAGTGCCTTCACTGCCTTGTAATAAAAACGTCACTAAGGCATTGCATCTTAAAACAACCTCAAGCAATCATTTCTAGAACGCAAGTAACAATTGTTACAATATTCACCGTCATCATTATTGAATATTGATTCAGATTCCCTGACACTCAGTTACACAAAAAAAAAAAACAGTATGGGGACAGCATATAGTGTTCCTATCACCACTGATAACATGTTTGTTCCAACAGACTCCCACCCACCCTCAAGTTACAACTACCAGGGGAGTGTATCGCTACCTATGCCTAGTACACAGCTATACTCCCCAATTTCCATTCTGCCATGGTCTTTTTTGTATGAGGCTGTGGTGTCTCACTCATGGATAGTGTCCGGTAGCACTTCTGTCTGAATGACAGAGAGAAGGGTTGCCACACACTTTTGGATATGTGAGGTGCAGGGCATAGTCGTAACTCATCAGATGAAGCAGACGGTCACTCAAGTCTTCCTTGGCAAGCGTGGTGGCGGGAGTGGCTCCAAGACAGATGAGACAGCGGGTCCCATCAAACAGCAACACAGGAAAGACCTCTTCTGCGAGTACATTATGGGATCTTCTGTTGGCTAAAGAAAAAGAAGAAGGAAACGCCACATCCATGCATGGAACTATGAAGTGTTGAATGTGAGAAAATGCGAACACCTGAATGACATGAAGCAGTGCCTCACTGGCATGTCCCAGCTTCTTCGGTGGTGGACTTGGTGAAGGAAAGAGTGTGGGGAGTGCCCTGAGCAGTGCGATGGAATATTCCACTGGAATAGAACAAATCAACTTTGAGTTCAAAGTTAGTCTTCCTAAAAATGAGTCTTATTAGGTTTGTGTTGATCACAAAAAAAATCTTATTTTTTCAGCATGAAGAGTATTACCATTCTGCATCTATTCATTCAGCGCAACATAAACCATCCTATGTCCAAGGAAACACCTACACAGTCAATTAGAGACACAGCAAAATGACTCGACTGAACTACATCCAGCGTTATGCGTGGCATCATCACTTGATTTTTTTCCCAAACACCATAAAATTACACAATGGTGCAGAAGTCTTCTCATCTCATTTTTTAGTTCATCAATGAATTTTCTGTTGCCCTTATCCAGAATGCGCCACAGCTCATTCATCGCCTATTAATGCAAGTCAGTGTTAAAATCTGCAAAAATGCTTGCTTAAATGGACATGAATGGACATCCGGTTTGGATGTCCATTTAATTTCTCCTCAATCTGGCAGGGAAAAAAAAATCATCATATTAAGGTCACAATTAGGACAAGCTAGCCTTCCGACTCAAGATCCGTTTTTTTACAATGCCCATCTGCCATGGATCCCAAAGTTCCCATGCAATTAAAAGTTGTGACACCTTATCTGAATGATAACCCTAGACAGCTCAACGGATTGCTAGTCATACAGACAACAATCAAAATTGGAGTGAAACTTGTAACCACAATGCCTGCAACATGGTGGTACTTATGGTAATAATCATCAAATACCAGTGTTCTTCGTGACCAAATGACAACATCTGATAGGATTGTGCCACCTTGAACTGCAATCAACTTAAATTTTGATAAAAACAAGCAAATTGTACCTAAACTACATCTTCAATCAATCCAATTTGAGCACCCTCTACCCCATAAACTGAAGATACTGCAATACAAACTTGGTAGTACAGTATTTCGTCATGCCACATATAACTAGGAATGCTAATTGCTTGTTCATATGACTAGAATTGCAGTACATCAATCCAATACAAAATACACACTTGTGACACTTGTCATCAAGCTCATAAATCCATCGAGTCGAGATGAGCACGTGCACGGAGTCGGACTCCGTGAGTTCACATAAACAGAGCATTGCGTTTGCATAAATTATGCACGGCTATCGAGCTAGAAGCCGAGTCCGATTTGGTGCACACAACCACACTATAATGCCTCTCAATGTCCTAACCCATGCCACGCAACACAAACGTGAGGGACCGATTTGAGTTTCTCACGGGACCAGCAGTGAAGTCACAACCGTCGCCCCACATGAAATGTCGCAGCAGGAGCCTGAGGATTTTCTGAGTCAACATGCTGATCAACAGGTAACGTAATGTTGGCTTCCTTGACGACATTAGACAACTCCCTGTTTATATTTTATCCATATTTTAGTACAAAGCCTCCTTGTTTTATGATCTGCTCCTGTTTGACTTGTTCGGTTTTTGTTTTGACATTATGCTGTTAGTGTTTATTTCAAATTAACAAGAAGTACCGGTACAGATAGTAGGAACTTAATATAACACTTGCGTCAAACAAAGAATAACTAACTGTACATATCATGTCTACAGGAAGGAGCTGGTACATTAAGTGAGAATATTCATGAATATTAAGAGAAGTTATATTCAAGGTTGTCCTGAGGTCAACTGTACCAACCATTGCCAGACCTTATGGAGCAATTTGATGTTATTGTACAGTAAAAATGGAATATTGGAGCTGTCGCAAAAAAAAAAAAAAAAAAAGCCAACTTTAAGGCTTAATATCTCCAAAATGATACTGTACATATGCTTGATAATGACTGAGGATATAGTCAGGGTATTCCTCAGGTCAACTGTACCAACCACTGACAGAAATTATGGAGCAAAGCAATGTTACTGTACAGTAAAAAATTGAGTACTGGGCCCTTTTTGCCTGTTTGAAAATCTAAAAAAAAAAAAAGGAAAACAACAACTTTGAGGCTTAATATCTCCAAAATGGTACATTAAATATGCCTTATAATGATTGAAGATATATTCAAGGTTGTCCTGAGGTCAACTGTACCAACCATTGACAGAGCTTATGGAGCAATTTGATGTTATTGTACAGTAAAAATGGAATATTGGAGCTGTCGCAAAACAAAACAAAAAGCCAACTTTAAGGCTTATTATCTCCAAAATGATACAGTAATCAATCACATTTAGAAATCAAATGTTTCTAAATGTCAAGTCAGTAATGTCAAGTCAGTGCTTGATGTGTCATCAGCAGGCGTCGGCGTCAGTAATGGGGCATCGGCGGGTTTCGGGTGGAATCGCCAGGCGTTGGGAAGCGTCGGCGGGTGTCGGGGGCTTGTGGCCAGGTGGCGGACGTCACGGCAGGCAGTGGCCAGGTGGGCTCAGTCCCGCAAACGCTGCTTACAGCTTTAATTTTGTATTGCTTTGATAACATTGTTTAAGTTGAGTTTAAATTTACACTATTTTTTTTTTCTTAGCTGCTAATTGTTCAAAAATGCTGATGTTAAAAGTGTGTTTGCACAGTAAATGTTATGGCACTTTAATTCATATGGCAGTACATTTAAAATAACTGGCCGTCAAGTTCCAGGAACTGACAAACTGCACTGAGTTGAGTGAGATTCTCCAAAGGAACTCCAGTATAAATGTGGACTTTACATTCTAGTCCCCTGTGAAGAAAAACCCAAAAGTGAACGTTTTTGTGCCTCACCCTTTCTAACTGGGACATTTGCAAGGGAACGCAGACTGGTTATGCTGCTCCCTGATAAAAGAAAAATGTTTCTGCTGTTACCTCAGAAATTGCCTGTTATTATTGTGGCTCAGGATTTTGGAGGTAGATTTTTTTTTATTTTTCATAAGGAACAGGATAACAGTAATGCCCTGGCATTGGCAATAAGCTTTAATTTTGTATTTGCATTTTTTTTAACTTTAGATTTACATTAAAAATGTTTCTGTGTAAAGTGCTGATGTTAAGTGTTTGCACGATAAATGTTATGGTGCTTTCGTTTATATGGCAGAACATTTAAATTAAAGTGTATGAAAGACTTCTTTTAAATTCATTATTGGCTTTTGCGTATACGACGTGATTAATCGTGATTGATCAGGTAAATCATGCGATTAATTGCGATTAAAATTTTTAATCGTTGCCCAGCCCCAGTAAAAACATTTTTCTGGTGCCAGCATTTCGTGAGGCAGAAGTTGATTCATACTTCAGTGCCTTGGAGCGAATAGCTTCGCCACTCAACTGGCCAAGAGACATGTGGCCTGTCCTTTTCCAATGCAAGCGGGTGGGAAAAGCACAGGAGTTGGTGTCTGCTCTTTTCTTAGAAGACAGCCTGCAATATGATGTTGTAAAGGAAGCAATTTTTCCTGCTTATGAGCTTGTTCCTGAGCCCTACCGGCAAAAATTTAGGAACCATAGAAAAGCTAGTGGTCAAACCTTTGTCGAGTTTGCATGGGAGAGAAGCAACCTCTTTGATAAATGGTGTGCAGCTAATGATGTCAAAAATGACTTTGAGTCACTCCGTGAGCTCGTTCTTTTAGAAGATTTTAAAGACTCTTTGCCAGAGAAGGTGGTAATGTTCTTGATTGAACAGAAAGTGTTGTCATTGTCCAAGGCTGCTGTCCTTGCAGATGAGTTTGTGTTGACCCACAAAAATGTCATCTCATCTTCCCCCCCGATCGGACAGGCCTTCTGCTTCTCGTCCCACAAGAGCCGAGTCTAGCCACCTCCCCCTTGAAAAGGCTAGAGGGAAGGGACTTCTGGTTTGGCCATAAAGCGGTAGACTGCGCGACACCAGGGCTCTCGACCGTCCAGGGTAAAAACTCGCCGAAAACTTGAATAACTATTGGCAGATATCATATTAACTACAAAGTGATCAGGGGAACGCTGGAATGGGAAGGAAAACTCGATTCAACCAAAACAGAAACACGGTAACAGACAATATGGCGGAACTACCAGCTTGCTCTGAAACAGAGAGAGATGGCGAAATGAACTCCTCGTGACTAACGACGCGAAAAAGGGCTCGGACATAGAAATTATTAGCAAGGAGATACGGGATTTAAAAACGGAATCAAAAGAGGTCCTTCGCACGTTTGGAGAAACACTGAGGAACGACGTGGAAAAAGACTTGGACGACTTCAAACACAAAATAAATCAACAACTTGCGAAAGTCATCACCGAACAGGAGCTCCAGACCGGCAAGATCAACGAGGCTGAGTCGCGGATTGAAAAGCTAGAACGTTGGGCACAGGAAGCTAATGACGCTCTGGTCATATCACTGAGAGAACAAAAAGCTCTTCAGGACAAGTTAACTGACCTGGAGTCCAGGCCGAGGAGAAACAACCTACGTATCTATGGAGTCACTGAAGGAGAGGAGGGAGAATCTGTGGCCAAGTTTGTGGAAGACCTGCTGAAAAGCAAACTGCACCTGCCAGCAGATTTTAATTTCCAAATTCAGAGAGCACACCGCTCATTTGCACAGAAGCCAGTGGACGGTGCCCAACCGAGACCCATCATTGTTAACTTTCTGGAATTTACTACCAAAGAGAGGGTCCTGAGAGAGCTATGGACAAAGAAAATAGAACTGGGGAAGAAAGTACCCTCATTCCATCACGATTACGCAACAGAGATGGTCCAAAAGAGAAAGGAGTACAACACTGATAAAAGAATCCTGAAGGAGAAGGGCATCCGGTTCCAGACGCCATTCACCAAGATGAGGACCCACTGGGATACGGGAACTCGAACCTACAACAGCGCAGAGGAGGTAAAGGAGGAATTGGCGAGACGAGGCTTGGCGGAGATGACGGCGGTGGCGACGGGTGCGGAGGGGCCTGCGGCACTCGGTGCCCTGCACTACGACGGAGTGGCAGTGCAAGGAGGGATCCTGGAGGGGCTACGCATTAGCACGACGCATCAATACGCATAGATCATCATCTATCAAAAAAAGACTAGATGTGGCGAGGGGGAGGGTCTGGCGGAGGTGGAGACAATTCAGATGGTGGGTATAAAGGAAAATTGGGGGTGGGGGGGGAGTTGCCTGACAATGCCACCTGGGGAGTTGCACCCCAGGAAATAAACTATAATAAAATTCCTCGGGCTACACAGGTTCGTTACGCTTTGAAATTTAAGAGGACGAGACGGACTTCCTATGAAACAGCTTTATTTGACAACAATTTAAAATAGACCAGGTTTAGCTGCCTGAGTGTCAAGGAAATAAGTACCATACCAAAAAGACTGTTCAACATAAGAAAATAAGGGGTGTAGTATCTGAATCTATGTATATGACATCATGTGATCTTATGTATATGGCCTGATGTGAACTCAGCAGTGAACCTGCTGCACTTCTTCCCTAAGGGCGTCTCAGGGTCCATATATGGTCTTGTTGTTGCCAACGGCCACCAAATTGAAACCAGATGGTCATTGGGGGTGCAACTATGGAATGTATACATTCTCCCCCACTTCTAGCATCTTCCTCCCTGGTTGCTGGGAGGTATAAAAGGTGATGGGAACAAAGCATCATCGGAGTTGCTCACATCTGGCCCAGAGACATCCCCAGGCTTTCCATGGTGCCTGTCTGACTTTTGACTTCTTTGAAATAAACCAGTTTTTATACAACTAAGTCTGTGTCAATGAAGACTCCTTCAACATCTACATCACTTGAATCCACCAGAAGAATTCACCACAGGGGAACAGGGCCAAAGAAACCAAAGAAAACTCAAAAAAGGGAATAAACAAAGCTAAGGGAATCACTACAAACCAAAATTCACGCTACGCCAACTCCTGTCCTAAAGAAAAGAGAACAAAATTAACATACTAATACCTTCAGACACCCAGGCAAGCGTTAAACAGTTAGAACGAAAGGAAAACTTGTATTTATTCTTCGCCCACACACACACACACACAAAACAAAACTGCCTGGGTGCAGTCGCTCCGAGTCGCTGCCTCCCCGCCGAGCGCCAGAGGAGGAGAGGGGGAGGGGGACTTCAGCTTTAACAGCCAAGCCGTGAATGCACAACGATCACGCACACACAGCACCACCTCCCGATGAACGGGCACCCGCTAGGGTTCCTCCTCCAGCTGCGCTTATGGCCCAGCCCGCTCTGGGATTGCTAGCCGAAATGCTAAGAACTGCGAAGGACAGACTTCTCAGCGTGGACACGCCAGAGGACAGAGTGCTGACTCCAGCCTGCGCTTGTTTTCAAAAGAGCTGCTTTCACTCTGCACTCTGGCGCAGGTGTAATCAGTGCGTTTACATGCAGAGCTTAATCGGACTAAGCAATAATTTGGTTTTCTCGTCCAATCGGAGTTCTCACCTTGTCCCCCTATACATGCAGCTGAGAAATTTGAATTACTGACGGGAACGTGTCCTCCTCCCAACAGTAGGGGGTGGAGTGAGCCTTTTCAGCTGGTCAGCTGCTTTCGGTTGACATATTACATCATTATGATATAGAATGATAGTTCATAATGTACGTGTTACTTACTTTGCAGATAAGCTGTACCCTATTTCTTGTGCTCATGGTTATCTTAAAAGATAACCATGAGACAAGAACGTTGTTTGCTGTTGGAGGGCTACAACAACACAATGTCTTCGATGCTACGCTTTGTGCCGTCGCCACGGACCCCAAACTCTCGTTCTTGTTGGATGCGGGTTCTGCGCAGACTGGTGGGAGAGTTTGTGTACAGGTTTTGCAAAGGAACGGTGTCTTAAGTTATACACTACGCTCATTAAAGCGCCGACCGTGGAGGAAGCTTGTGCCGCTGCACGCCGTTTCCAGCAGAATAACCGCGAAATTATCGAAATAAAAACAAATCAGAAAAACATCTCTTTGCTGTGCTTTTATTTACAAAGTTGAAATTCTTCTAACTTACAAAAAATGTGAACGAAAAGGTAGAAATATAAATACGAAGGAATACGTATTTGTTCAGGGCTGCGCAAAGCCGGAGCCCTGCATTTGCTGCGCTACCCTTTTTAAAAAGGTCTCCGTTGCGAGTTATTTTAATATGTCCATCTCTTTTAGAAGAGAAAGCATCGCCCCGGTCTCATCCTCTCTCCAAATGTCAACATTCTTATTCGCGTTTGCTGGTTGTTTCGCGCCGTCTGTTTTGTTAGACGACGTAGTTGTGCGGTGGCGCGTGCGCACTTGCGTTGTCCAGTTAATAATCCGACTAAGGCGTATACATGGCCGAGAAATTAGAATTCCAATCGCATTATCTGGGTGTCTCAATCGGAGTTCTCCGATTCCAATCGGAGTTCTCAAACTCCGATCATAATCAGACAAAGGCAATAATTCAAATTTCTCGAGTACCATGTAAACGCACTGAGGGACGCAAAGATTGCACTCCGGCGCAGGTGTGATTGATAACGTGAAGGTGGGGGCAAACCCACCTGCCACATAGTTAATTAATTCAATTAATTAATTAAAGTGCTTTTTGAACCTTTGGCCGCTTCGTAGATTGTGGAAACGGGAAATGAATTGACTCACAGCACACAGTCACACGCTTGCAGCCGGCTTGTAAGCAGAACAAAAAAAAGAAGACACTGAGCGTAGATGAGCACTAGGAAGGACTAACATGGATAAGGCGTCAATTGTAAATGGAAAGTTCCACTTCAAAACCCTGCCAGATGGCAGTCTTGACAGGACAAAAGTGATATGCATTTACTGTAAAGCTGTATTTAGTTTCCACCGGAGTACAAGCAGTCTTACATTTCACTTGTCTGCGAAGCATACAGCTGACGCGGAGAGCCCTCCGCCCCCTTCTGAGGTAAAGCAAACCACGTTGGATGGTGTGGCACGGAGACCACTGGCCGCGTCCACCACACGCCAACTTTCAACAGCGGGGGCTAAATGGGTGTGGCTACGGCTTGCAGGCCAATTAATGTGGTGGAGGATGAGGGTCTGCGCGATATCATATATATTATACTGACTATGGATGAATATGACACTGACTGGATGATTATGGCACTGACTGTGGATTACTATGGATGCTGAACAGCTGTTATAGGCTATACTGCCTAACTGCACGATATCAGTCGAGTCCTGTACTGTATTGCACTGCCCCCTGTTTAATGCACACTTTATTTATTGTTTTGATTTAATTTAATTGATTTTGTGCATCACAGTTTGATGCAATGCATAAGTGTCATCCTTTTGTCTTAATGGCTGCTGAAAAAAGGGGATGAATAGTTCAAGTTGGAGTTGAAAAGTAAAATAGAGAAATTTTGGTAGTACTAGTAATCATTACTATGTAATGTTACAGTTATGCCCATCTGTTATCTTTGTTGGGCTTGAGTTTATGATTATTTTTTTTACCCTGTGCATCTTTTGTTTTGTTAGTAGTACTTGTCATTGCTCCAACACGAATAAACATGCTGCATCCCACTAGATGGCGCATTTGCCTTATTTACAAGCACCACGGTCATCGGAGCTGATTGCTGCCACTCTCAGCAGCGTGCGTCTACTAAGGTCTACTAAGATTCCACAATCTATTACACCTCGTGAGCAAAACAGGCTACAGGTAAAATTAAACATCTTCAGTTGAGCAACTCAGGCAAGTTAAACTGATTTAAAAACAAACAAACACTATAATACTAGGAAAAGAATCCTCTATATGTCAATAAATACAACAGATTGAGTATTCATAAAAAAAAAAAATGCTTACTTTAAATAAGAAAATCCAACAAACCAACAAGTGCAACACTAAAAAGCAAACCAACAATTAAAATAATGCTTAATTACCTTAGTTTCGTCCCACACTTATCAGAAGGAGGTTCTGAGGAACGTGTTGGTCCTGGAGCTTCCTGGTCAGGATGTTCGGGAGATCCCTCTGGCTCAATGTCTGGAGCGCCAACATATTTTAGAATTGCTCCTGCAGAGACAAAGCTCATTAGATCATCAAGCAAAATAGATCAGAAGTGCATTTTCCTATTTATTTTTTATTTTTTTTTATTACAGTGATGTTGCAGTAATATAGGAAAATTAAAAATGAATTTGTTTTTAAATTAAACATTATGGTTGCAGTGTCCCTTTAAAGCTTTTACCCAATTACAAAACTGTCATTTTTAAGAGTTTTTGGCATTACTTTACACACTGTACTAGTTAAAGTAATAAAACTAAGATAAATGACCCACTGCCACAATAGTCTAAAATAGTCAACACCATGCCAAATAAAATATTTCCATATTTCTTTGAATTATAAAACAGTAGCACATTTCTAATTAAGGGCCTACAAAATACAAACTCAGTAAATTCATCCTAAGTTAAGGCTAAAATAACATGAAGAGTCAAATATGTGAGAGACAACTTCCACTGAACAATAAATAACAGGGGACTGACACAACAACAACGACAACAACATGCCCTCCCTCCCTGTTAGAATGTGAATAAACGGG
>NW_027466068.1:7265000-7267500 GCF_046127955.1 Nelusetta ayraudi | reverse complement strand
ACCAAGGAGATCCTCCACGACCGTCCAATCAGGTGCAGCCAGATCTTTGAAGCCTCACCTGAGCAGCAGGGACTCGGGGAGTCAGAGTGGTGCTGACCCGGTCTCTGGGCTGGACTGGGAAGACTTGGGGTCCCACTGGAGGAGCTGGAGGAGGTGACTGGGTCCAGGGAAGTCTGGGGGTCTCTGCTGAGGCTGCTGCCCCCGAGACCTGACTCCGGATACGGCAGTAGAAGATGGATGGATGGATGGATGGATGGATGGATGGATGGATGAATGCCAGGTGATAGAACATTTCATAAAAACAGACTCTGCATTATAACTTCTATTACACTCTAAAAAACTCACTCCAATATAACTGCACTCGTCCTTCTCTCACATTACATTGGATCACAATGACCAAACAACACAACAAAGACAATGATCCAACTGTACTGCCACGTCCAGACTCAGTGTAGGTCTGTAGGCCTCTTGGACCTTCATGTGAACCACTGCGTGTTGACTGGAGGTGAAACATGACTGACTGCTGTCCTCCTACCTGGACAATGCAATCTCACTTTCATTCTGCTGCAGATGGCCATTTTCATTTTACACCGTCCAAATTTACAGCTCAGGGCGCTGGGACGAATTCCAAATTGTGTGCAGATACAGGCCTACACTTCAAATAATTATGAGAAAAATCCAACGTAAAGAGAGCACTTCCATTAGGAAATAGTCAACATGAAATTTCGTCTTCTACTGACACCTGCTGGTCAAATTGAATAGTTGCAAATATTGTGAACAAGTTGTCATCTAATTCTAATCCTAAACAATATGGCCATTCCAAGTCAAGTATTAAGACAATTAATCAGGTTTGTACTGCTTGATTGAACACATTCATCATGTTCTAGTGCACTAAAACCCACTTCCCTTCAGGACCGTGTCAGCGAAGCCAAAACTTCCTTGAGTGACGCTGTTTCCCAGCATGCAATGCGAGCTAGCGATTTCACAATACTATTTCATCACAAACATGGATGTAAAAAATAAAAAGGGACGAAAAATGAAACTTCAGGAACACCAACCATTGCAATACAAGCAGAACTGGGCCGAAGTTTTATATTATGTACACTATAATACAGCCTTCTGGTGGACAAGCCATACTATTTAAGCCGTGTCCTCCTATGGCACTTCCGTGGGTGGAAGCTCATCGTAGAGGTCACGTGCTGGTTGCGCGTCACTCCACCGATCACCTCGGGGCCCTTGCAGGGGATCTGCAGGGTATCTGATTCAGTTGAGTATATGGAAAATATGGGTCGATGGTCAGTTGTAACAAGAGAAGCTTGCTGGCAAAAATAATGTACTACAAGTGAATGTCACACTTTATTTTTGTTTTGTATGAGCATTTAAAAAAAACAACATCATGATAATCGAATACAGACACACACCCGAATCCAACAAAAACGAGAGTTTGGGGTCCGTAGCGACGGCACAAAGCGTAGCATCGAAGTGTTGTTGTAGCCCTCCAACAGCAAACAGCGTTCTTGTCTGCCTTTTAAAATAACCAGGAGCACAAGAAATAGGGTACACCTTATCTGCAAAGCAAGTAACACGTACATTATGAACTATCGTTCCATATCATAATAGATTTAATATGTCAACTGAAAGCAGCTGACCGGCTGAAAAGACTCACTCCACCCCCTAGTGTTGTGAGGAGGACACGTTCCCGTCAATAATTTGAATTTCTCAGCTGCATGGATACGGGGACCAAGCTGAGAACTCCGATTGGACGAGAAAACAGAATTATTGCTTAGTCCGATTAAGCTCTGCATGTAAACACACTGATTGATTAACATGGGCGCTGAATGGAAGCGCTCGGCGCTTCGCGGCGCTTCGCGGCGCTTCGCGGCGCTTCGCGGCGCTTCCACGTCCAGTGTGAACCGGGCGGAACTTTTCAACATTTTGACGTGGCAGACGCGGGACGATCGTTTTCTATCAGGAGTGTGCACTACATAATCTGTAACGGAAAGTTTGCGCTCCACGACATACGGACCAGAAAAACCAGCCTGCAAACGGGAACCGGGTAACGGCAACAATACCAACACTCGGTCGCCTGTCTCAAAAACTCGAGCCACAGCTTTCTTGTCAAACTGCCGCTTCATTTTAGACTGGCTGGCGACAAGAGTTTTGTGAGCAATTTCACAAGCACGATGCAAGCATTCACGAAAAAAAAAAGACGTAATCTAACACATTATTCTCGACTCATTTAACATTGGAAAGCCACTTACCCCTTAACAGACGTGAGGGTCCTCTCACCGAACACTAAATCAGCTGGGCTGAACCCGAGGGACTCCCACACATACAATCGACGGCTCATTTTAACCCCCCCCCCCCAGATAGATCCCTAGATAGTACGTTTGATAGATGGATAGAAATAGATAAGTTAGTTAAAGTTACACACACACACACACACACGCACATATATATGTATATATATATGTATATATATATGTACATATATATATAT
>NW_027466068.1:7242500-7262500 GCF_046127955.1 Nelusetta ayraudi | reverse complement strand
GGTAATGTTGCGAAGACACATTTATTTTTGTTTTTCTTTGTTTCTTTAGAAGCTTTTATTTTGGTTTTCTGTGGAAGCACAACAGACAACACACATGTTAACGTCCGCTACTACGGTTCGCTCCGCATAGGTCTCACGAGCCACTTGAGAGACTTCCTCTCGAGCGTTATCTACTTTTTACATTTCAAAACACAGATCCATACCCGACTTCGACTTGAACTTATTAATCATGTCGTTTCCCACATTTCCCACATCACTCAGAGACGATACATTCAAAACGTAAATTTAACTCACATACCCTCGATCTCAGACTTCAATTACGAAACAGCCACACATACATTTGCTCTTATTTTCAACCATTTCCCCTTCTCACCTGTGGAAGCACAACAGATAACACACACGTTAACGTCCGCTACGACGGTTCGCTCCACGTAGGTCTCATGAGCCACTTGAGACCTCTCTAGCGTTATTCCCCGGGGCGAACACGACCTCCACTGGTAGAAGTGGGTAACTGCACCCTGCTCACTGATCACTCTCACACACGCCACAAACCACAACAAAAGCAGGAACAGTGCTTTGCCACAATTATGCTACATAAACACGTCCTGGTCCCCTCTGGATCCTCTTTTCCGGTCCTCGCGATCACTCTCTTGGCTGCGGTGGGCATGGTTCTTCCTTTGTCAGGGCATTCTCTGGCCCAGTGACCCATTCGGCCGCAGATGTGGCACGCCCCCTTTTCGCCTCTGTCTCCGCTAGTCGCCCTTCGTCGGTTGTCGTTGTTCCTGTAGGGCCGTCTCGCCGTGTCACTGAGGTGCTTCATCATGGTGAGGGAGGCACGCTTTATCTTCTTGTCCTCTGCATCGCTGGCCTCCTGCAGAAGCCTCTCAGCGTGCACTGCATGACGTCGGACCTCTGTCAGCCGGGCATCTTCAATCCCCACGCAGCAGCTTGTGTTAACTGCTTTGGCGATCTGGGGGAGCAGCCCTTGTCTGAAAGCAGTGATGAGGCTGGCCGTTTGGTTGACGGCAGTCCTGATGAACGTGGCGACGCTGCGGCGTCGGTGCTGGAGTGCGCAGGGTTGTACGGTGGTAGCGTTGGATGAGGGCAGGCGGGAGGAGGGAAGACAGGCATGTCCAGGAGAGGGTCCCTCGGGCCTGTAAGAGAAGGATACAGACGATTTGGTGCATTTGAATGCTCGTGTGTGAGCGGCTCCTTTTCTCCCTGCTCTGGGGAGTGTGTGTGAGTGTGTGCACCCTCTGCCGTTATCTCTGTCACCCCTGTGCTCCAGCGCCCAGCGCTGTTCACACGTTTGTTTTTGTTTTCTTTACTTGTTTCCTGTCCCTGACCTCTGCTTCAGGTTTCCAGAATGAAAAACACCTTTCATGATCTTTGATGATTTGAATCTCCCACCTGTTTGGGTTTTTCTTTTTTGTAACCTTTCCCTCTGCTATCTTCAATTTATCCCGGAGGTTTCTCAATTCCTCCAAACTCAGTGATCCCCCTGCTGGGAAATCATACTTTTCAACCCAAATTCCCAACATGTCAAGACAATCTGGACCATATTTTTTCCTCATGTCGTCCACAATTGGTCCCCCCTGGGGAACAGCAGCAGCCACTTTGCTCTGGTTCTTCCCCAGCACTGTCTAGCTAGACTTATTACTCTGACTTTTCACTAAGTTTTCACAAAATTCCAAGTCAGAAAATACACAGGCGTCCCCGTGCACCCCTTTTTCTTACTCTGGAGCAAAAAGGTGGAGAAAAAACTCACCCCTCTGGTAGTTTACCTACCAGAAGCTTCCGGCTCACTTGTGGAGCGGGAATTTCAGTGTTGATTCAGAATCAACACCGACCTGACAGGCACGGTTAACGTATGCGCTCCGTCCTGCCCCGGGACCGTTCGTAGACGACAAGGAAAACAACCCACTGGTCACTGATATGTCTGAGACAAGAACAATTACTTCTCACCCGATCTCTGAATCAGCACTTCCTTTCCAGGTTCGCTTGGATAGACGTGAAGCCGATCAGATCCACTCTTAGACGCCGATCCTCTCATCTCCGAATGCTTGGTTCGAGGTAGAGGGGGAACGAGGAGTTTCCTCCGTTCCTGGTCCCGGGCCCTCAACGTCCCAGAGTTCCACTGACAGGTCTCCAGCAATCCTGTTTGTGACGCCAAATTGTTGTGGAAAAGAGCGAAGATGCCGATGCAGGAATACTGGGATAATAAGTAATTTAATGAACAAACAATAAAAAAAGGGATCGGAGCTCCGAGGCACAAAACACAGTAAAATGGGAGTGCGAGTGCGAGGTGGGAAGGAGGAAGAAGGTCTCTTATACACAGGACTGGGAGGGGATAAGATAAGGAAAGAACAGGGAGGAGAACAGAGAGAGACAAACCAACGACTATACGATAGTTGACCGATTTCACAGCTCATATCCTGTACAAGGAGAGGACGAGCACATCAGTGGCAGGCCATAAAACAAAGTGAAATACGATGCGTATATGTTAGCCTAGGATTCTAACAGTTTACACGTGCTACTAGTGATCATACAATATAAACCAAGATAAAAAATAACACAAGAATACTCTATCATGTTCGACCCATCTTAATAACCGAGATTTTTTTTCCAGGTGCGCTTTGCTCATCTCTTTGTACCAAATATTTAGGGGAGTTTTTATAACATCACATTAGAGTATATAGTCTTGAAAGCTTTGTCACCTAGCAGAGATTGAAGTGGGATATCTAGTTGCTCAAATTCTAGCTCCTTCCATTTTGCATCGTAACCCGCCCTGCACCAGTAGACTATATACTGCAGTTGTGCTGCTTTATAGTAGTCCTCCAAGCATGGGAGTGACATCCCTCCCTGTTAAGTGTAATGTTTTGTAGCGTACCCTTGGTTTCTTGTTCTGCCATATGAATCTAGAAATGATCCGATTCCATTCACTGAATTTCTTATTGGGTATTTCTACAGGTAGCGATTGGAGTAGAAATAACAATTGTGGTAAAATAACCATTTTTTAAGTATCTATTCGGTTGTAAAAATCAAGTACTAGGGGGGTCCAACTGTCCAGATCATTTTTAATTTTGGTTGTGATGCTACCGTAGTTTACACTATATAAATCTTTGGGGGTCTTGGGAATATGAAGACCTAGGTATTTCAAAATTCTGGATTTCCATTTAAATTTAAAGGACTTACATAAGTTTTCTTGAGGTATGTAATTAAAAGTAAGAGTTTGAGTTTTCTAAATGTTCAATTTGTATCCCGAATATGAACCACATTGGTCGAAGGAGGGCATTCATTTAGGGAGACTGGTATCTGGGTCGGATAAAGTCACCAGGATGTCATCTGCATATAAACATGTCTTATATTCTTTCCCCTTGAATAGTATTCCCATGATTTCTGGGTCTTCCCTAATCTTTTGAACAAGTAGCTCTATAAATAGAGCAAACAAGATGGGGCTCAGTGGGCAGCCCTGTCAGCAACCCCTCTCCAAACGGATTGTACCTGAAAGACTGCCATTTATTCTGATCCGGGCCACAGGTGAATTTTAAACATTTTATAACTGTATTGTTAAAGCCAAAACATTGCAGGACCAGGTATAAAAATTCCCATAGAACAGAGTCAAAAGCTTTTTCTGTGTCAAAGCTAATTGCTAAGGACATTGTGTTTCCTTTGCTCATTATATGGAACAGATGTATAGCTCGCCTAACATTGTCTTGTGTTTGTCTATTTTTAACAAAACCTGTCTGGTCCGTGTCAATTAGGTCAGGGATAATATTTTCTAGTGTGTTGACAATAATTGAAGTGAAAATTTTATAATCAGTGTTTAAAACTGAGATAGGTCTGTATGAGCTGCAATCTGTCCTATCTTTCCCTGGTTTCAGTATTACAGATAATATGGCCTGTTTCCAAGATGGTGGGGTCTCGCCACCTTTTAAGACATAGTTAAAACAATTTAATAAATAGCAGTGGGGTCACAGAGTCCCTAAAAGTCTTATACCATTCTGCTGGTAGTCCATCTCCCCCGGCTGCTTTGCTTGTTTTCAGTTTAGAAATTGCCTTGTCGACCTCTGCATTTGTAATCTCTGTAGTTAAGCACTTATTTTGTTCTGTGACAACAGATGGCAGGTCTAGGGATTTCAAAAAATTGATTGACTGTTACTGCTTCTGCTAATTCGGGTTGAGTGTATAAATTCCTGTAGTATGATTCAAAAGACTTATGTATTGCTTCTGGCTTATAACACATCTGGTTGGTGACCGGGTCCTTTACTTTATATATGGATCTTCCAGACTGTTGTTTTTTAAGTCTTTAGGCTAAGAGTTTTTTAGCACGGGGTCCATTTTCATAGTGGGTTTGTTTGATATACTTAAGTGTAAGTTCCTCCTGGTCGTTCAGTTTCTTATTTAGTTCTGATTTTACTACGGTTATTTGTTCCAATAAGGTGGGGTCGTTAGTCTCTACATGCTTCTGTTCCAGTGAGTCTAATTTACTTGTCAAGTCGTTAAGGTGTTTAAGTTTTTCTTTTTTCCTTTGTGATGCCCAACTTATAATCTTTCCACGCAATACTGCTTTTCCAGCATCCCATAAAATACTCTGTGACGTCACTGTGCTACCGTTAAGGTCTGTATATTCCTTCATTTCTTTCCTAATGTAATCTTCAAATCGGGTGTCATTTAATAGGGAGGTGTTGAGTCTCCAAATAGTGTTTTTGTGTGGGACACCTACATTTATTTTCACATATACACCTGAGTGATCTGATATGTCGCTAACACCAATTCTACAATCTAAAACCCTGTGTCTGTCTGTTCAGAACATAAAGAAATAATCGATCCTCGAGTAAACTGAATGAGGGTGAGAGTAAAAAGTCAATTGTTTAGTGGATGGATGAAAATCCCTCCATACATCAAACATACCAATCCTTTTAATCATCTTCTTAATATTTAGTGACTCAGGATTTGTTTTCTTTGTCGGGTTTGATCAGTCTAGAGTGGGATGCAGCTGTACATTCCAAGGGGACTCGTGCCACGCAAAGCCTATTCCGACCTGGCGATCCTGTTTGAATCCATTAGCAACCAGCTACATTACCCCGGGCAGCTTCACGGGTACAGGTGGATGTATGCTAAATGCAGAGAAAATGGACTGCGTGTGAGAAAAGAGTCTGTGCGTTTGGTTTTGAAGGAGCTGCATCCAAGAGGAGTGTCATTAAGGCAAGCGGGGCGTCTCAGACGGAGGAATTACTTCTCAAACTTCTCAACTTCATCTGGCACCTGGACTCATATGATGAACTGAAGCCATATGGTATTTGTGTGAATGGATGTATCGATGGCTTTTCAAGAAAAATAATCTGGCTCAATGCTTACACAACAAGTAGTGACCCAAAAGTAATTGGAGGGTGCTACATAGAAGCGGTACAGCGTTTTGGGGGGTGCCCTAGAGTTGTTCGAGGCGACCTTGGAACCGAAAATGGCCATATTAGAGGCTTCCAGCGTTTCCTCGTCCCTGTTCAACCAGACGACACCCTCGATAGTTACTTGGAGGGGGCCAGCACCGCCAATCAAAGAATTGAATATTGGTGGGGTTTCCTGCGTGGCCAGCGCATGGAGTTCTGGTTAGCCTTGTTATCAGACCTCAGAGACAACGGGCATTTTGATGGCGAGTTTCTGGACAAAAGTCTCCTGCAGTTTTGTTGTATGGGCCTCCATACAGGTGAGTTCATGAATAATGTTTTATTTTCATTTTGTGCGCATGTGTATGTGAGTGAGAGAGAGGGGAGGGAGGACAGAAACGGGTAAGGGGGTGTTGGGAAGACAGACAGACAGAGACGGGAGGAAAGGAAAAAGAATGCTAAAGAGAAGGGGTAGCAAAGGGAAAGGAACAGAGATGGAAGGGGAGAGAGATGGAACAGAAGGGTAGAAATAGAGAGGATAAGAGATGGGGAGAAAGAGGGGGGGGGTGAACAGAGACAGGGAGGGAGGGAGAGGGTGGGGTTGCTCATGTGTGAATGCTGTAATTTAGTGTTTTATTTATGTTCTGCTGGCACAGCTCTTCCTAAATGTATACATTTTCTACAGGATGAGTTGGATGACACTGCACAGGTGTGGAATGCACACAACATCAGGCCATCAAGAAACCTGAACGTCCCCAGCGGTCGGCCTAATGTGATGCATGCTGTTCCTGAACTTTAGCGAACAACAGATTTTCTCTCCCCTGTTGAAGATGAACACATTCAACTGTGCAAAAATGAATGTGTCTTTCGGCTGGCTGTACCATGTAATCCAGATATTTATGAACTCTGTATCATCTTTATGGCTGAGTCCCATCTTGCTCCACCAACAGATCCGTATCAGGCTGTGAACTTGTATTTGCACCTAAGAGAGGCCATCACTGCATCTCTCTAAACCACCCGACCCTCTCCACAGGATGGACACTTATTCCACTGCAGTGCGCCTCCCCCTGACCCTATCCAGAGAATGGACACTAAATTGTTGTGAACCTCCTGTTATTTTGTGTATTGTTAAATCTCTAGTGTTCCTTTTAAAAATACACAGGGATATCGGTTATTTACTGCACTCCTTTGTTTCTGTTATTACGCAATCCTTATGGTGATGCTATTTACTGAATTTACTTTTTGACCTGAAGGTCGTGTGTGCAAAGAGCTGTTAAATAAAAGTAGCCATGTGAAAGAACTTAACTATGTTGTTGAAACATTGAGAAACACAGAAGCACAAGGTTACTTTAAGATTTACTTTAATTATTCTTCACTTCCATGAATTAATGAACATTAACGTGATTCTTTAAAGTCAACAATTCCTGAAAAATTAAACCGGTGTTGGACACCTCGTTCTGAATGCTTGGTTAGACTAAACAGATGGACCTGTAAGCAGTCATTTTCAAAACAACATTTTCACTTTCAACAACAACAAAAAAAACACCCTCATAAAACTCTGCTGAAGCATTTACTATTCTGTAACACAGGTGTAACTATGGAAGCAGATAGTTACCATAATCCAAATAAAAATGCAATAGCAGAAATGCTTTTAAATTTTAAGAACGAAGCTGCATTATTTGACATTAATTATGAGTCAAATAATGCAGTTTCATTCTTTAAATGAAAAAGCATTCTGCTATTGCTTTTTCATTTTTGAATTTTACATTTCATATTGAATTTTGGTAACTCTTTGCTGGTGCATGTTTTGAAAATTAAATCTCAAATGTGTTTTCCTTCATTTGAATTAAGTACAAGAATGAGCAGTCATGAATAAGAAAATGAAAATGCAGATTGAATGACTTATTAACCATTTTAATTATGAGTCAAATAATGCAGCTTCGTTCTTAAAATGAAAAAGCATTTCTGTTATTATATTCTTATTTTAATTTGGATTATGGTAACTGCTTCCATATAAAACAAATACATCCATAAATATAAACAATGTGAGAATTGTTTCTTGCAAGAGCTGTACTTCAACCCATGACCATCGATAAAAGTGTACACATCTAATCGTAAACAATCTGCTGCAACCTGAATTTCCACTTCTGTGTCTATAAACCAGTCACAGCTTGACTGATGGCTCTGAAGAAGCAGTTTCCATCAGCCTCTAAATTCTCATTTGTACACGGCGAACCTAATGGGCCATTGCAATCAGAAATTGGAAAACTTGCACGGTCCAAATGAATCTTCAAGTTTTTGCAAAGGTCTAAACAAACATCAACATCAAGGGGAGAGAAGTTACACTCTTCATTGGTCACAGCACTGACAAACTCTACGTCAGAATTATCCATGTCAAAGTGAGGAGTTTTGCTCTTCTGAAGTGACTCACTGTTGCCAGCTGGTGCTGGAATTTTACACCGTGACCATGCAGAACCTTGGCTAATCTAATACCAGTGCCATGATCTGCCACTGCATCTTCACTAGTACTAACTGATGATGGATCACAAATCACATGTGCGAGGCGTAGAACGAGCGGAGCAGTCAAAGGCAACAGAAGAAGAAAGAAAAGCCTCCTTAGCTTAGTTGATCTTCTGTGTTGCCTCCTGGACGGTGCTGGCCTCCTCTGGCTTGGTGCTGGCAACCACGGGAGCCACAGGAACCACGGGCACAGCTCTGGTCATCTGTGGCGTTGCCTCCACCTGATTAAAATAAGAAAGATGTGATTTTATGCCAATAAACATAGAAAGGAAAACACTAGGCTTTACACGATCACGATTTTTGTGCCGATCACCGATCAGTGAGTTTAAATAAACCGATCACCGATCACCGATCCGATCACGTTAGGGGCAATAAATACTTGTTTCTGTACACCCCTTGCCTTCTCACGAGCACCGTCTAAAGTTGTTTGCTTTAGCATCCGTTTCAGAGTTTGCTTTTCTTTTTCTTTCTCCGCGCTGCGTTTCTTGAACTCGACATGCTCCTCCGTGTGTATCTTTTCCAAGTGCCTGATTAAATTTGTGGTGTTGAAATTTTTTGCCAAAGTTCCCCCGCGAGGTACTGTAGCGTTGCATATATTGCAGATTCAAAGAAACTTTATTGTCCGTCACATAGCGACAGTACTCAAAACAGGAAGAGGCATGAAGACGAAAATGAAGGTTTTTGATTCATGAATCATTAGCTCTCGGTGTTATGCCCCGGCCTAGGGGGAACCGGGACACAACATAAAGGCTCCCCCCCCTTCTCCCAGCTCTCAAATTAGACAAAGGTGCTTCGTCCACAGGATGGTTTTTATTAAACGTCACCATCATTGCACTGGCGTCAGGGAGGGCATGGCCAAAACAACAAACAAAATGGCTCTCTTATGGATCTTACCTATGAAGAAAACAATCAAATAAATGACAGTCAAACTAACCTCCTTAACTAAAACACAGCAGAAAAGGGTCACAACACAAATGGCTTCCCTCCCCTACGGGCTACGTGGACACAAAGGGAACTGAAATAGATTACAAAACAGAATTGATGGCTGAACACAGAATGCTGCTGCTGCGGCACATGGCCTCTGGTTGGGAGCTGGGAGAAGGACAAAGAGACCGAGGTGTTGAAGTCCTCCTCCTTAAATATTGGCACCAGCCAATCACCTTTCCGCACCTGGAACAAGCAAAAAAAAAGGGAACACAGGATCTACTGCGCCATCTAGTGCCCAAACGGACACACAGCAGACAAAAGGAACTGACAACAATGTAAACCCAAATCTATACATTTACATAACACTCGGATACAAACAAATAAACATGTCGATGCTGTGAAACTACTTTGGAGGAAATGAGACAGATTAAAAAAGTTTCAACACGACCATGACGTCATTGATCGGTGATTCATGACATGACGCCCGATCATGAACGTTTCAAAAAATGCCAAATATCGGCCGATCCGATACAGCCGATAAGATCGGTGTAAAGCCTAGAAAACACACACAGGTGATGAAGTGGAAATGAATAAGTACAAACCTGCTGCACTGCTGTGACATTGCTGGAGGCAGACTCAGTCATGTGGACAGTTGAACGTGTTGCCCACACCTGCAAATACAAGGACACAAAGTAACGTTTAAAGAACTGCATTTATTGTCCTATCACAAAGATGCACACAATGAAATACACATATCCCAAATACCAACATGTCAATGGTTTGTTTTGGTTTTTGAGGCAACGCGTGCTGATCGACGTCTCAGGCTGGACATCTGGAAGAACATAAAGAAATTAATTCATAAACAAAGTAACACACTAATTAAACTGTACATGTACTGTACATATGTGATCTTGTGTTGATAATAGGGGTGGGGCGATACGGCTAACCCACGATTCGATACAGTGACGATATTTGGCCCACGATAATGACAACATCACGACACACGATATCTTCCGACGGGAAGATGAGAGAGGGAAAAAAATCCTTTCACTGCCCCGATTCTGAAAATCAATAAAAAAAATGATGCAGACAAAATAAATAAATAAATAACCGCGTCCCCGAAATATACGGGACAAAGTGAAGTGCGTCCCCCATCAGTTCATTACGGGACAGGCTTTTTTATTTGCAAATATGGGACAATCGCGTATTTTATGGGAGGGTTGGCAACCCTATCTAGACCACAGACGGAAATTAAATGAGGTTTTGTCATTTTCCATAAAAAACGGGACAAATTGTGTCCTGGGAGAGATTTTATCTTTCCCGGGACAGGTGGTGAAAAAAGAGAACAATTCTGGGAAAAACGGGACGGGTGATAGCGAACGAGGCAGCTCTGCAGATTCGTAGTGTTGCCATTGTATTTTACCTTCGCAAAACAGTTGTTGCAGATTGCATATTCTTTATGAAGTTTCCTCCCGTCATCCGTCTCGTAAAAGCCAAAGTGGGTCCACACTTTAGAGTGGTAACTTGCGGGTGGGTCTTTGATTTGTTTTCCGTTGTTGGTATTTTCCGCCGTTCTTGCATGTACTCTTCCGTTGTTAACTCGTCTTATTCACCGGCCGCTGCTTACGCCTACTTGACTCTTACGGGATTAGCGCCCCCACAAACAGGACAGGAGAGATTAAGCCTTAGCCTCACTGAACCACACGGGATTGGACGGGATGTCTGTGTGAAATGCAGTCTCAACAACTGTTGGTACTGTCTATAAAAAAAAGAGGAGAGGAAATCAGAGTCAACTTAGGATAAGTGTTCATTTTTAAAATAAAAAGTTGCACAGTTTGACAAATACACGATTGGGGGGGGGGAAAAAAAGAGGGATGAACAGGTTACCTCAACCTCCTGTCCAACAAGAGTCCATTACAGGTCCATACACTGGCATGTAGACAGGACCTGTCACAACCACTCTGGGAGACACCCTGGGCGATGATTGGTTGTGGCACAACACCCCTGGCCTAGGTGAAGGGGGTGCGAGCTGATGGAGCATGCAGCATGCAGACGCTCCACCAAAATCAGTCCTGAGGTGCACCTAAACAGAAAACAACATGTTAACACATATTTGTCATATCAAATGAAGAGCAAGTAAGGCTGAAGAAGGCAAAACTTACACCATCATAACACCACCATGTACAGCTGACGAAGGGGGAGGTGATCGGCCATATACACAAATGTTAAACCTGGAAGAAGTGTCACATAATCAATTATGTAATCACACAATTCTAAGAAATATCTGTTAGCACAGTGTCACTGAAGAGAAAAAAAATACAACAAAAATATGTATTTTACACACCCATGCGTGCAGCAACACGATGATATACTTGACATAGCGCTGTTTGTAGTTCTGGCTTGACAGTCAGGCGAGGTGGAAAGTCAAGCACAAACACCTACAAAATAGTTGTATAGAAAAAAAAACCCAAACAAACATAAAAATGCAAAATAAATTCATGAATATTCTTGTTATTGAACTATGGATCATGGAATTACTTGATATTGATAAAACAAAGTGGCGATGACATTCATGTGTTCAAATTTGTTTGTCACAGCAGATAAACAAACCTTGGGCCAGCGGTCCAACACAGTTGCCAGTAGCGCAGCAAAATCCTGGGCGGAGTCTGTTACAAGCCCGTGTTCAAGGTTGTTGCCCGGGGAGAGAACACAAAACCATCCACAAGTGGACAGAGATGTGAGTCTCCCACCACCAGAACAAAAACATAAAGAAACTCGTGGCTTGACAAAATCACGACCCATACCTTCTTGTCTGGTTGCTGGGCCTTAAGAACGAACTTGCACTGTTTTGTCAGTCAGGAGCAAAACGGGCCATCTTCGCACCCAGGTCGCTGACCAGTACCGCGCCCTGTGTAAATTGACAAAAAAGAAAAATCTAAATATGTTTTTGTAAGATTTATTTGGAATACAACATAACAACACAGGCAGAACATGAAATCATGAACGTGGAAGTACTCACGACGTTCAAAGTCCTTCCGAGGTGGAAAAGGTGTCCAATCCCGTTTTTGCTCCAGGCGTTGTTTCATGGCCAGAGAGCGACGGAATGCCTTGGTGTTCGGCATCTGAACAATGAAATGAAAGATTGTGTCATTTCCAATGAAAGACAATGATAACACAAGTTTACAGAAAAAAGTGATGTTTTCTCACACACGACATCAAAACACAGAAAGGTTTCTGTACCTTTGCAGCTGGAGACGATGAGCTTAAATCAATAAAGCAAAAGAAAATGTGTATGTGTACTCTTGGACCCTAACCCCAATGCCATACAAGTCCATGGGGTGAAATTTCAACTTTGTCCTACAGATATGGGGCCACTTGCTTTTTCATCAGGAGCCCCCAAGAAGCACCCACGCCAAATTTGGGGCTTCTAGTCCTTGAGGAACCCCGAAACCCTAACCCTAATTTCAGCTAACCCTAACCCTAACCCTAACCCTAGTTTCAGCCTTATTGTTAACCCTAATTCAATGCAAGTCTATGGAGTGAATTTTCAACTTTGTCCAAGAGAAATGGGGCCACTTGCTTTTTCATCAGGAGCCCCCAAGAAGCGCCCACGCTAGATTTGGGGCTTATATATAAGTATATATATATATACATACATACATACATACATACATACATATATATATACATATATATATATATATACATATATACATATATATACATATATATATATATACATATATATACATATATACATATATATACATATATATATATAAATATATATATATATATATATACATATATATATATATATATATATATATATATATATATGTACATATATATATAAATATATATATATATACGTATATATATATATATATATATATATATATATATATATATATATATATATGTATATGTATATATATATGTATATGTATATATATATATATATGTATATATATATATATATATAAATATATATATATATATACAGATATATATATATGTATGTGAAGAGAGAGAGAGAGAGAGAGAGAGAGAGAGAGAGAGAGAGAGAGAGAGAGAGAATTTCGTGTATACAATATAATACAAAGTACTGTAAATACGGCAGGGATTGACAGAAAAAAAAAGATAAGCTTAATCAACCGATGTAGTTTGTCCTAATAGAGTTGCCGTATGTGACGTTGTTGGCATTCGCCCACTGGACAGAGGCGACTGCCAATTACGTCACATACGGCAACTCTATAAACGTACCGCGATCTATCCATATATCACGTTCGAACGCGATGTAGAGGTATGTCCCAATGGAGTTGCCATATCGGCAGTCACTTCTGCCTGGAACGATTCTGCACCCGGACTAATTCTGTACCTACACCTCGTTGACGGGGGGGGAAGCACGCTATCGCTATCGCGCTACACTAACTCGGCAAAGTTACGTGCCGACAAAGTTTCGTTGGGGGGTGCGGTGTTGGGGGGTTATGACTGGCTTCACGCGGGCCGGACAGAGACACGCAGCGGGCCGGATGTGGCCCGCGGGCCGGGGTTTGCCCATGTCTAGTATAGACAACATATTGTGGAGGAGCAGGAAGCTGTAGGGTCCTCTTTCGGCTGCTTTTCACCAAAGGAGTGGATGTCTGAGGACAGATTGGAGATGTTCCTCCTGGTGAAGACACAGTTCCTGGCTTCATTCGGGGCAGCCTTGTCTGGTACGGTGGAATTCTCAGCCGAGAGGAAACCAGATCCAAAACATTATGAACAAGAGAGAAACAATAGACCCAATTAGGAAAAAAGAAAAGAAAAAGTGTTATGCTCGATGTTTTCAGAGCAAAGTAGGTAACCAATCACATCTACACTAATAAGGGCCCAAATCCGTTTCCTCCTGAGAAAGTGTTCTGGTCCAGGAAAAAGGTCTCTCAAATCATCATGACGGAGGGTGTGGAGCAAGACTTCATCGATGTTGGCAGCTATAAAGACAGTCCAATCATTAACAAACCTTTTAAACTTAACAACTCATACATTTTTTTGACTAATGAATTTAATTCAACTTGACAAGTCAAACCAAGTTTGTTTTGTGCCAATTTCTGTTATCAGAATTAATTGTAAATGCAATTCAGTTTAGACATTTTGTCTCAAATTTGTAAAATACTTCTTTTTGAAATCAGTGTCAGCATACAGTTATTTTAATTACTTAGCGGACAAATCACAGTAATGGAAATTTTTTCATACCTACACATGACATACCATTTAAAATTGATACTGTGACATCATCCAGCTCATCCATTATTGGCCCCGGTTTGCCTGCAACATGGTGGTACTTATGGTAATAATCATCAAATACCAGTGTTCTTCGTGACCAAATGACAACATCTGATAGGATTGTGCCACCTTGAACTGCAATCAACTTAAATTTTGATAAAAACAAGCAAATTGTACCTAAACTACATCTTCAATCAATCCAATTTGAGCACCCTCTACCCCATAAACTGAAGATACTGCAATACAAACTTGGTAGTACAGTATTTCGTCATGCCACATATAACTAGGAATGATAATTGCTTGTTCACATGACTAGAATTGCAGTACATCAATCCAATACAAAATACACACTTGTCATCAAGCTCATAAATCCATCGAGTCGAGATGAGCACGTGCACAGAGTCGGACTCCGTGAGTTCACATAAACAGAGCATTGCGTTTGCATTAATTATGCACGGCTATCGAGCAAGAAGCCGAGTCCGATTTGGTGCACACAACCACACTATAATGCCTCTCAATGTCCTAACCCATGCAACGCAACACAAACGTGAGGGACCGATTTGAGTTTCTCACGGGACCAGCAGTGAAGTCACAACCGTCGCCCCAAATGAAATGTCGCAGCAGGAGCCTGAGGATTTTCTGAGTCAACATGCTGATCATCAGGTAACGTAATGTTGGCTTCCTTGACGACATTAGACAACTCCCTGTTTATATTTTATCCATATTTTAGTACAAAGCATCCTTGTTTTATGATCTGCTCCTGTTTGACTTGTTCGGTTTTTGTTTTGACATTATGTTTGTTAGTATTTATTTCAAATTAACAAGAAGTAACGGTACAGATAGTAGGAACTTAATATAACACTTGCGTCACACAAAGAATAACTAACTGTACATATCATGTCTACAGGAAGGAGCTGGTACATTAAGTGAGAATATTCAAGAATATTAAGAGAAGATATATTCAAGGTTGTCCTGAGGTCAACTGTACCAACCATTGCCAGAGCTTATGGAGCAATTTGATGTTATTGTACAGTAAAAATGGAATATTGGAGCTGTCGCCAAAAAAAAAAAAAAAAAAAAAAAAAAAAAAAGACAACTTTAAGTCTTAATATCTCCAAAATGATACTGTACATATGCTTGATAATGACTGAGGATATAGTCAGGGTGTTCCTCAGGTCAACTGTACCAACCATTGACAAAGCTTATGGAGCAAAGCAATGTTGCTGTACAGTAAAAATGGAATATTGGAGCTGTCGCAAAACAAAACAAAAAGCCAACTTTAAGGCTTATTATCTCCAAAATGATACAGTAATCAATCACATTTAGAAATCAAATGTTTCTAAATGTCAAGTCAGTAATGTCAAGTCAGTGCTTGATGTGTCATCAGCAGGCGTCGGCGTCAGTAATGGGGCATCGGCGGGTTTCGGGCGGAATCGCCAGGCATCGGCGGGTGTCGGGGGCTCGTGGCCAGGTGGCGGACGTCACGGCAGGCAGTGGCCAGGTGGGCTCAGTCCCGCAAACGCTGCTTACAGCTTTAATTTTGTATTGCTTTGATAACATTGTTTAAGTTGAGTTTAAATTTACACTATTTTTTTTTTTCTTAGCTGCTAATTGTTCAAAAATGCTGATGTTAAAAGTGTGTTTGCACAGTAAATGTTATGGCACTTTAATTCATATGGCAGTACATTTAAAATAACTGGCCGTCAAGTTCCAGGAACTGACAAACTGCACTGAGTTGAGTGAGATTCTCCAAAGGAACTCCAGTATAAATGTGGACTTTACATTCTAGTCCCCTGTGAAGAAAAACCCAAAAGTGAACGTTTTTGTGCCTCACCCTTTCTAACTGGGACATTTGCAAGGGAACGCAGACTGGTTATGTTGCTCCCTGATAAAAGAAAAATGTTTCTGCTGTTACCTCAGAAATTGCCTGTTATTACTGTGGCTCAGGATTTTGGAGGTAGATTTTTTTTACTTTTCATAAGGAACAAGATAACAGTAATGCCCTGGCATTGGCAATAAGCTTTAATTTTGTATTTGCATTTTTTTTAACTTTAGATTTACATTAAAAATGTTTCTGTGTAAAGTGCTGATGTTAAGTGTTTTCACGATAAATGTTATGGTGCTTTCGTTTATATGGCAGAACATTTAAATTAAAGTGTATGAAAGACTTCTTTTAAATTCATTATTGGCTTTTGCGTATACGACGTGATTAATCGTGATTGATCAGGTAAATCATGCGATTAATTGCGATTAAAATTTTTAATCGTTGCCCAGCCCCAGTAAAAACATTTTTCTGGTGCCAGCATTTCGTGAGGCAGAAGTTGATTCATACTTCAGTGCCTTGGAGCGAATAGCTTCGCCACTCAACTGGCCAAGAGACATGTGGCCTGTCCTTCTCCAATGCAAGCGGGTGGGAAAAGCACAGGAGTTGGTGTCTGCTCTTTTCTTAGAAGACAGCCTGCAATATGATGTTGGAAAGGAAGCAATTTTTCCTGCTTATGAGCTTGTTCCTGAGCCCTACCGGCAAAAATTTAGGAACCATAGAAAATCTAGTGGTCAAACCTTTGTCGAGTTTGCATGGGAGAAAAGCAACCTCTTTGATAAATGGTGTGCAGCTAATGATGTCAAAAATGACTTTGAGTCACTCCGTGAGCTCGTTCTTTCAGAAGATTTTAAAGACTCTTTGCCAGAGAAGGTGGTAATGTTCTTGAATGAACAGAAAGTGTTGTCATTGTCCAAGGTTGCTGTCCTCGCAGATGAGTTTGTGTTGACCCACAAAAATGTGATCTCATCTTCCCCCCCGATCGGACAGGCCTTCTGCTTCTCGTCCCACAAGAGCCGAGTCTAGCCACCTCCCCCTTGAAAAGGCTAGAGGGAAGGGACTTCTGGTTTGGCCATAAAGCGGTAGACTGCGCGACACCAGGGCTCTCGACCGTCCAGGGTAAAAACTCCCCGAAAACTTGAATAACTATTGTCAGATATCATATTAACTACAAAGTGATCAGGGGAACGTTGGAATGGGAAGGAAAACTCGATTCAACCAAAACAGAAACACGGTAACAGACAATATGGCGGAACTACCAGCTTGCTCTGAAACAGAGAGAGATGGCGAAACAAACTCCTCGTGACTAACGACGCGAAAAAGGGCTCGGACATAGAAATTATTAGCAAGGAGATACGGGATTTTAAAATGGAATCAAAAGAAGTCCTTCGCACGTTTGGAGAAACACTGAGGAACGACGTGGAAAAAGACTTGGACGACTTCAAAGACGAAATAAATCAACAACTTGCGAAAGTCATCACCGAACAGGAGCTCCAGACCGGCAAGATCAACGAGGCTGAGTCGCGGATTGAAAAGCTAGAACGTTGGGCACAGGAAGCTAATGACGCTCTGGTCATATCACTGAGAGAACAAAAAGCTCTTCAGGACAAGTTAACTGACCTGGAGTCCAGGCCGAGGTGAAACAACCTACGTATCTATGGAGTCACTGAAGGAGAGGAGGGAGAATCTGTGGCCAAGTTTGTGGAAGACCTGCTGAAAAGCAAACTGCACCTGCCAGCAGATTTTAATTTCCAAATTCAGAGAGCACACCGCTCATTTGCGCAGAAGCCAGCGGACGGTGCCCAACCGAGACCCATCATTGTTAACTTTCTGGAATTTACTACCAAAGAGAGGGTCCTGAGAGAGCTATGGACAAAGAAAATAGAACTGGGGAATAAAGTACCGTCATTCCATCACGATTACGCGACAGAGATGGTCCAAAAGAGAAAGGAGTACAACACTGCTAAAAGAATCCTGAAGGAGAAGGGCATCCGCTTCCAGACGCCATTCACCAAGATGAGGATCCACTGGGATACGGGAACTCGAACCTACAACAGCGCAGAGGAGGTAAAGGAGGAATTGGCGAGACACGGCTTGGCGTAGAAGACGGCCGTGGCGACGGGTGCGGAGGGGCCTGCGGCACTCGGTGCCCCACACTACGACGGAGTGGCAGTGCAAGGAGGGATCCTGGAGGGGCTACGCATCAGCACGACGCATCAATACGCATAGATCATCATCTATCAAAAAAAGACTAGATGTGGCGAGGGGGAGGGTCTGGCGGAGGTGGAGACAATTCAGATGGTGGGTATAAAGGAAAATTGGGGGTGGGGGGGGGAGTTGCCTGACAATGCCACCTGGGGAGTTGCACCCCAGGAAATAAACTATAATAAAATTCCTCGGGCTACACAGGTTCGTTACGCTTTGAAATTTAAGAGGACGAGACGGACTTCCAATGAAACAGCTTTATTTGACAACAATTTAAAATAGACCAGGTTTAGCTGCCTGAGTGTCAAGGAAATAAGTACCATACAAAAAAGACTGTTCAACATAAGAAAATAAGGGGTGTAGTATCTGAATCTATGTATATGACATCATGTGATCTTATGTATATGGCCTGATGTGACCTCAGCAGTGAACCTGCTGCACTTCTTCCCTAAGGGCGTCTCAGGGTCCATATATGGTCTTGTTGTTGCCAACGGCCACCAAATTGAAAACAGATGGTCATTGGGGGTGCAACTATGGAATGTATACATTCTCCCCCACTTCTAGCATCTTCCTCCCTGGTTGCTGGGAGGTATAAAAGGTGATGGGAACAAAGCATCATCGGAGTTGCTCACATCTGGCCCAGAGACATCCCCAGGCTTTCCATGGTGCCTGTCTGACTTTTGACTTCTTTGAAATTAACCAGTTTTAATACAACTAAGTCTGTGTCAATGAAGACTCCTTCAACATCTACATCACTTGAATCCACCAGAAGAATTCACCACAGGGGAACAGGGCCAAAGAAACCAAAGAAAACTCAAAAAAGGGAATAAACAAAGCTAAGGGAATCACTACAAACCAAAATTCACGCTACGCCAACTTTTGTCCTAAAGAAAAGAGAACAAAATTAACATACTAGTACCTTGAGACACCCAGGCAAGCGTTAAACAGTTAGAACGAAAGGAAAACTTTTATTTATTCTTCGCACACACACACACACACACACAAAACAAAACTGCCTGGGTGCAGTCGCTCCGAGTCGCTGCCTCCCCGCCGAGCGCCAGAGGAGGAGAGGGGGAGGGGGGCTTCAGCTTTAACAGCCAAGCGGTGAATGCACAACAATCACGCACACACAGCACCACCTCCCGATGAACGGGCACCCGCCAGGGTTCCTCCTCCAGCTGTGCTTATGGCCCAGCCCGCTCTGGGATTGCTAGCCGAAATGCTAAGAACTGCGAAGGACAGAGTTCTCAGCGTGGACACGCCAGAGGACAGAGTGCTGACTCCAGCCTGCGCTTGTTTTTAAAAGAGCTGCTTTCACTCTGCACTCTGGCGCAGCTGTAATCAGTGCGTTTACATGCAGAGCTTAATCGGACTAAGCAATAATTCGGTTTTCTCGTCCAATCGGAGTTCTCACCTTGTCCCCCTATACATGCAGCTGAGAAATTTGAATTACTGACGGGAACGTGTCCTCCTCCCAACAGTAGGGGGTGGAGTGAGCCTTTTCAGCTGGTCAGCTGCTTTCGGTTGACATATTACATCATTATGATATAGAATGATAGTTCATAATGTACGTGTTACTAACTTTGCAGATAAGCTGTACCCTATTTCTTGTGCTCATGGTTACCTTAAAAGATAACCATGAGACAAGAACATTGTTTACTGTTGGAGGGCTACAACAACACAATGTCTTCGATGCTACGCTTTGTGCCGTCGCCACGGACCCGAAACTCTCGTTCTTGTTGGATGCGGGTTCTGCGCAGACTGGTGGGAGAGTTTGTGTACAGGTTTTGCAAAGGAACGGTGTCTTCAGTTATACACACGCTCATTAAAGTGCCGACCGTGGAGGACGCTGGTGCCGCTGCACGCCGTTT
>NW_027466068.1:7220000-7237500 GCF_046127955.1 Nelusetta ayraudi | reverse complement strand
TCTACACTGAGCTCTACATCACTGAGGGACTGAGTGAGGAGGTCAACAGAGAGCATGAGGTCAAACAGCTGGAGACCAAGAAGACCAAGGAGATCCTCCACGACCGTCCAATCAGGTGCAGCCAGATCTTTGAAGCCTCACCTGAGCAGCAGGGACTCAGGGAGTCAGAGTGGTGCTGACCAGGTCTCTGGGCTGGACTGGGAAGCCTTGGGGTCCCACTGGAGGAGCTGGAGGAGGTGACTGGGTCCAGGGAAGTCTGGGGGTCTCTGCTGAGGCTGCTGCCCCCGAGACCTGACTCCGGATACGGCAGTAGAAGATGGATGGATGGATGGATGGATGGATGGATGGATGGATGCCAGGTGATAGAACATTTCATAAAAACAGACTCTGCATTATAACTTCTATTACACTCTAAAAAACTCACTCCAATATAACTGCACTCGTCCTTCTCTCACATTACATTGGATCACAATGACCAAACAACACAACAAAGACAATGATCCAACTGTACTGCCACGTCCAGACGCAGTGTAGGTCTGTAGGCCTCTTGGACCTTCATGTGAACCACTGCGTGTTGACTGGAGGTGAAACATGACTGACTGCTGTCCTCCTCCCTGGACAATGCAATCTCACTTTCAATCTCACAGCCACTAAAAAACCTGATTGTGATTGAGAGGTCCTCAGCAGCCAATCACTGTTGGGAGTCCAGCCTTCAAACACTCCTCCTGAATCCACAGTCACATTTGTGAGCATCTGGAACTTTGGCCCCGATCCTCCACACCACACAATTTGGGATGACAGCGCCACCTACCTGTATACTTTCAGCAGCCAGTCCCATGTTCTGACCTGTTTCCACTGTGGCCTGTTGGCTCATCTGGTCCAAAGTCTGGATCATCAGTGTCCAGGTTCATGGAATCTGTCAGAGTGCCGCCGTCCTGTGATGTAATGATAGAGAATCACTCTATTTATACTAATGTGCAGAACCACTGGAGTGTGGAAGCAGACAGTTACCATAATCCAAATGAAAAAGCAACAGCAGAAATGCTTTTTCATTTTAAGAACGTGGCTGCATTAGTTGACTCATAATTAAAATGGTTAATAAATAATCCAAACTGCATTTTCATTTTCTTATTCATGACTGCTCATTCTTGTACTTAATTCAAATGAAGGAAAACACATTTGAGATTTAATTTTCAAAACATGCACCAGCAAAGAGTTACCAAAATTCAATATGAAATGTAAAATTCAAAAATGAAAAAGCAATAGCAGAATGCTTTTTCATTTTAAGAACGAAGCTACATTATTTGACTCATAATTAAAATCATTAATAAATATTCCTATATGCATTTTCATTTTCTTATTCGTGTCGCACCTTTTATGACACAATCAAAAAGAAAACTGAGAGCATTGCTTTTTAATTTTCGTGGTCCTGCCCTGCACAAGAGTTACCACAACTCGAAAACGAAATCGCAATCTCAAAGTAAGCGCGCGACGCAGGAAAGTGACGTCAGCAGCTCTCCACCTGTGGCTAATCTAATACCAGTGCCATGATCTGCCACTGCATCTTCACTAGTACTAACTGATGATGGATCACAAATCACATGTGCGAGGCGTAGAACGAGCGGAGCAGTCAAAGGCAACAGAAGAAGAAAGAAAAGCCTCCTTAGCTTAGTTGATCTTCTGTGTTGCCTCCTGGACGGTGCTGGCCTCCTCTGGCTTGGTGCTGGCAACCACGGGAGCCACAGGAACCACGAGCACAGCTCTGGTCATCTGTGGCGTCGCCTTCACCTGATTAAAATGAGAAAGATGTGATTTTATGCCAATAAACATAGAAAGGAAAACACTAGGCTTTACACGATCACGATTTTTGTGCCGATCACCGATCAGTGAGTTTAAATAAACCGATCACCGATCACCGATCCGATCACGTTAGGGGCAATAAATACTTGTTTCTGTACACCCCTTGCCTTCTCACGAGCACCATCTAAAGTTGTTTGCTTTAGCATCCGTTTCAGAGTTTGCTTTTCTTTTTCTTTCTCCGCGTGTTTCTTAAACTCGACATGCTCCTCCGTGTGTATCTTTTCCAAGTGCCTGATTAAATTTGTGGTGTTGAAATTTTTTGCCAAAGTTCCCCCGCGAGGTACTGTAGCGTTGCATATATTGCAGATTCAAAGAAACTTTATTGTCCGTCACATAGCGACAGTACTCAAAACAGGAAGAGGCACGAAGACGAAAATGAAGGTTTTTGAATCATGAATCATTAGCTCTCGGTGTTATGCCCCGGCCTAGGGGGAACCAGGACACAACATAAAGGCTCCCCCCCTTCTCCCAGCTCTCAAATTAGACAAAGGTGCTTCGTCCACAGGATGGTTTTTATTAAACGTCACCATCATTGCACTGGCGTCAGGGAGGGCATGGCCAAAACAACAAACAAAATGGCTCTCTTATGGATCTTGAAAACAATCAAATAAATGACAGTCAAACTAACCTCCTTAACTAAAACACAGGAGAAAAGGGTCACAACACAAATGGCTTCCCTCCCCTACGGGCTACGTGGACACAAAGGGAACTGAAATAGATTACAAAACAGAATTGATGGCTGAACACAGAATGCTGCTGCTGCGGCACATGGCCTCTGGTTGGGAGCTGGGAGAAGGACAAAGAGACCGAGGTGTTGAAGTCCTCCTCCTTAAATATTGGCACCAGCCAATCACCTTTCCGCACCTGGAACAAGCAAAAAAAAGGGAACACAGGATCTACTGCACCATCTAGTGCCCAAACGGACACACAGCAGACAAAAGGAACTGACAACAATGTAAACCCAAATCTATACATTTACATAACACTCGGATACAAACAAATAAACATGTCGATGCTGTGAAACTACTTTGGAGGAAATGAGACAGATTAAAAAAGTTTCAACACGACCATGACGTCATTGATCGGTGATTCATGACATGACGCCCGATCATGAACGTTTCAAAAAATGCCAAATATCGGCCGATCCGATACAGCCGATAAGATCAGTGTAAAGCCTAGAAAACACACACAGGTGATGAAGTGGAAATGAATAAGTACAAACCTGCTGCACTGCTGTGACATTGCTGGAGGCAGACTCAGTCATGTGGACAGTTGAACGTGTTGCCCACACCTGCAAATACAAGGACACAAAGTAACGTTTAAAGAACTGCATTTATTGTCCTATCACAAAGATGCACACAATGAAATACACATATCCCAAATACTAATATTTCACTTGTTTGTTTTGGTTTTTGAGGCAACGTGTGCTGATCGACGTCTCAGGCTGGACATCTGGAAGAACATAAAGAAATTAATTCATAAACAAAGTAACACACTAATTAAACTGTACATGTACTGTACATATGTGATCTTGTGTTGATAATAGGGGTGGGGCGATACGGCTAACCCACGATTCCATACTGTGACGATATTTGGCCCACGATAATGACAACATCACGACACACGATATCTTCGAAATTTTGCAGACGATATTGTCATAACCCGGCTCAAGAGTTATGACAATAACGGAAGGGACACTGCGGATTGCAATTAATCAAAAGGTTTATTATAACAAAATAGATAATTGTAAGCAAAATAATGAAATATATGGTGTGTGTTTGTCAGTATTCATCAGTAATGTAAGTGTGGATGAGTGAATAATAGGATGTGGGGTGTTGTCAGGTGCAAAACAGAACAGAAGAAGCTGAGAGTCGGCCAGATGCCCATGGCTGCTGGATGGAGAATGGGGAAGAGACCGAGCGGCACACGCAGTCGGCCTTTTATCCTGCGGGGGGCATCGGCACAGGTGTCCTAATCGGAAGATGCCACTCCCACATCCACCGCTACCTAGAAATGGGAAAACAGCTGGGAGCCACAACAAGTTATATAGAGACAGGGTCGTCACAATATGTGACTGAAAAAGAAAAAAATACCCATAAAAAGGAAAATGCCTGTGATCTTGCATTTATTCCAAAACTTTGTATAATGTACAAACAAACGTGCACTGCACAAGCAAACATATTAAAGTGCATGAACATTAATAACTTTCATGTAAACAAGGACAGTGCTTTCTGGTAATGTAAAGTCAGTAGCAACTTGTCTTATCTCAACTTGGGGACTTGGGATATACAAACCGACGGGAAGATGAAAGAGGGAAAAAAATCCTTTCACTGCCCCGATTCTGAAAATCAATAAAAAATGATGCAGACAAAATAAATAAATAAATAACCGCGTCCCCAAAATATACGGGACAAAGTGAAGTGCGTCCCCCATCAGTTCATTACGGGACAGGCTTTTTAGTTGCCAAATATGGGACAATCGCGTATTTTACGGGAGGGTTGGCAACCTTATCTAGACCACAGACGGAAATTAAATGAGGTTTTGTCATTTTCCCTAAAAAACGGGACAAATTGTGTCCTGGGAGAGATTTTGTCTTTCCCGGGACAGGTGGACAGGTGGTATTTGGAAAAAAATATTGATATTTGCCGTCAGTGTATCGATTATTTATTGCGACAGAAAGCACAACAATATATTGCAATCTTGATTTTTTTTTTCACCCACCCCTAGTTGATAAGTGTATGAATAATTGTGTGAATGTTATCGTGGCAGCTGGGGAAACCCTGCCAGATGACTCCACGACGGTCTCCATGTGGTCCAGCAGCACAGCCTCACTGAACCACACAGGATTGGACGGGATGTCTGTGTGAAATGCAGTCTCTACAGCTGTTGGTACTGTCTATAAAAAAAAAGAGGAGAGGAAATCAGAGTCAACTTAGGATAAGTGTTCATTTTTAAAATAAAAAGTTGCACTGTTTGACAAATACAAGATTGGGGGAAAAAAAAAAAGAGGGATGAACAGGTTACCTCAAACTCCTGTCCAACAAGAGTCCATTCAGGAGTAGGTCCATACACTGGCATGTAGACAGGACCTGTCACAACCACTCTGGGAGACACCCTGGGCGATGATTGGTTGTGGCACAACACCCCTGGCCTAGGTGAAGGGGGTGCGAGCTGATGGAGCATGCAGCATGCAGAAGCTCCACCAAAATCAGTCCTGAGGTGCACCTGAACAGAAAACAACATGTTAACACATATTTGTCAAATCAAATGAAGAGCAAGTAAGGCTGAAGAAGGCAAAACTTACACCATCATAACACCACCATGTACAGCTGACGAAGGGGGAGGTGATCGGCCATATACACAAATGTTAAACCTGGAAGAAGTGTCACATAATCAATTATGTAATCACACAATTCTAAGAAATATCTGTTAGCACAGTGTCACTGAAGAGAAAAAAATACAACAAAAATATGTATTTTACACACCCATGCGTGCAGCAACACGATGATATACTTGACGTAGCGCTGTTTGTAGTTCTGGCTTGACAGTCAGGCGAGGTGGAAAGTCAAGCACAAACACCTACAAAATAGTTGTATATATTAAAAAAAAACCCAAACAAACATAAAAATGCAAAATAAATTCATGAATATTCATGTTATTGAACTATGGATCATGGAATTACTTGATATTGATAAAACAAAGTGGCGATGACATTCATGTGTTCAAATTTGTTTGTCACAGCAGATAAACAAACCTTGGGCCAGCGGTCCAACACAGTTGCCAGTAGCGCAGCAAAATCCTGGGCGGAGTGTGTTACAAGCCCGTGTTCAAGGTTGTTGCCCGGGGCGAGAACACAAAACCATCCACAAGTGGACAGAGATGTGAGTCTCCCACCACCAGAACACTCTGCGGGAAGAGAAACTGCGTTCGTAAGACAGAAAAATAAAGAAACTCGTGGCTTGACAAAATCACGACCCATACCTTCTTGTCTGGTTGCTGGGCCTTAAGAACGAACTTGCACTGTTTTGTCAGTCAGGAGCAAAACGGGCCATCTTCGCGCTGTGTAAATTGACAAAAAAGAAAAATCTAAATATGTTTTTGTAAGATTTATTTGGAATACAACATAACAACACAGGCAGAACATGAAATCATGAACGTGGAAGTACTCACGACGTTCAAAGTCCTTCCGAGGTGGAAAAGGTGTCCAATCCCGTTTTTGCTCCAGGCGTCGTTTCATGGCCAGAGAGCGACGGAAGGCCTTGGTGTTCGGCATCTGAACAATGAAATGAAAGATTGTGTCATTTTCAATGAAGGACAATGATAACACAAGTTTACAGAAAAAAGTGATGTTTTCTCACACACGACATCAAAACACAGAAAGGTTTCTCTACCTTTGCAGCTGGAGACGATGTGCTTAAATCAATAAAGCAAAAGAAAATGTGTATGTGTACTCTTGGACCCTAACCCTAATGCCATACAAGTCTATGGGGTGAAATTTCAGCTTTGTCCTACAGATATGGGGCCACTTGCTTTTTCATCAGGAGCCCCCAAGAAGCACCCACGCCAAATTTGGGGCTTCTAGTCCTTGAGGAACCCCGAAACCCTAACCCTAATTTCAGCTAACCCTAACCCTAACCCTAGTTTCAGCCTTATTGTTAACCCTAATTCAATGCAAGTCTATGGGGTGAATTTTCAACTTTGTCCTAGAGACATGGGGCCACTTGCTTTTTCATCAGGAGCCCCCAAGAAGGGCCCACGCCAAATTTGGGGCTTCTAGTCCTTGAGGAACCCGAAACCCTAACCCTAATTTCAGATAACCCTAACCCTAACCCTAGTTTCAGCCTTATTGTTAACCCTAATTCAATGCAAGTCTATGGGGTGAATTTTCAACTTTGTCCAAGAGACATGGGGCCACTTGCTTTTTCATCAGGAGCCCCCAAGAAGCACCCACGCCAAATTTGGGGCTTCTAGTACTTGAGGAACCCCGAAACCCTAACCCTAATTTCAGCTAACCCTAACCCTAACCCTAGTTTCAGCCTTATTGTTAACCCTAATTCAATGCAAGTCTATGGGGTGAATTTTCAACTTTGTCCTAGAGACATGGGGCCACTTGCTTTTTCATCAGGAGCCCCCAAGAAGCGCCCACGCCAAATTTGGGGCTTCTAGTCCTTGAGGAACCCGAAACCCTAACCCTAATTTCAGATAACCCTAACCCTAACCCTAGTTTCAGCCTTATTGTTAACCCTAATTCAATGCAAGTCTATGGGGTGAATTTTCAACTTTGTCCAAGAGACATGGGGCCACTTGCTTTTTCATCAGGAGCCCCCAAGAAGCACCCATGCCAAATTTGGGGCTTCTAGTCCTTGAGGAACCCCGAAACCCTAACCCTAATTTCAGCTAACCCTAACCCTAACCCTAGTTTCAGCCTTATTGTTAACCCTAATTCAATGCAAGTCTATGGGCTGAATTTTCAACTTTATCCCAGAGACATGGGGCCACTTGCTTTTTCATCAGGAGCCCCCAAGAAGCGCCCACGCTAGATTTGGGGCTTCTAGCCAATGAGGAAAAATTTGGAGCAGACACTTAAGGCACTTAAGATCCTCAAAGGACTGTTGCCACTCACTAGACCAAACAAATGGTTTCAATGGACTGGTTAATTCTTCTCTCGTGGCCGGCAGCTCCACTGCCTTGGTGTTGGAGATGCCCGCTCAGGGGCGCCGCTAGGAATTTTGGGCCCCCTGAAAAAAAACAAAAACAAATGGGCCTCCTTTGCGCAGCGCTTGTCAAAAGCTTCACATCACTCAAAAAATACAGTATAGTTCAATAATAGTGCTTGAGTCCATCTTGACAGTGTCAATGTATTTTTATTGTGAATTCTCCACAAAGCAAACTCTTAACATTTGTGAATGATTCATGAAAAAACACTTGATGTCTCTCGGACAAAGTTGAGCTTTGACCTTCATAGACTTGCACTGCATTAGGGTTTAACGATAAGGCTGGAATTAGAGTGAGGGTTTCGGGGTTCCTCATGGGCTAGAAGCCCCAAATTTGGCGTGGGTGTGTCCAGGGGGATCCTGATGAACCTGAAAGTGGCCCCATGTCCCTAGGACAAAGTTGACCTTTGACCCTCATAGACTTGTATGGCATTAGGGTTATCGATAAGCGATACAAACCTGGTGAGTTTAAGACTTAGTGACTCTACGTACATGAATGTATGGGGTACCCCGTCCTTACCTTGTTCCAACCTTCCCTCCACAAACCTGGCTGTTCAGTGCCGAAGTCAAAGTGAGAGAGAGAACAAAGAAGGAGGAGGGCCTGTGACGCCGCTGCTGATTGGCTCGTTGGTCGGTTGAATGAGCCAATTCTAGAGCTCCCCTCGGTGTCCACACACTGCAAAATATATCTAAGAAATAAACACTTAAATTGAGAAAGAACAGGCTAGAAACAAGTCAAATTATCTGCCAATGCAGTAAGATATTTAGACTTGGTAAGATTTCTTAAAATAAGACGACATCATTTGAAGAATGGAAAAACTCTTGAAATAAACAGTAAAGCACTCATTCCAAGGACTGTACTAAGTCAAATAAACTTGATACTAGCTTCTCAATTCTTTTTTCACATTTGCTTCTTTCTTAATTTGAATGAAAAGATCTTAAAACCAGACCTACTAACAGTACAATTCTTCTTAATTTAAGTGTTCACAATATTAGCTTTTTTTTTCTCAAAATGAGACAAAGCATCCACCCCCCCTACGCCCACCCCCCCCCCCCAAAAAAAATTAATCAAACAGAATTAATATTGTCAACAACTATTTATTCACTTAAATTGCTGACAGTGCCTTCACTGCCTTGTAATAAAAACGTCACTAAGGCATTGCATCTTAAAACAACCTCAAGCAATCATTTCTAGAACGCAAGTAACAATTGTTACAATATTCACCGTCATCATTATTGAATATTGATTCAGATTCCCCGACACAAAAAAAACAAAAACAGTATGGGGACAGCATATAGTGTTGTGTTCCTATCACCACTGATAACATGTTTGTTCCAACAGACTCCCACCCACCCTCAAGTTACAACTACCAGGGGAGTGTATCACTACCTATGCCTAGTACACAGCTCTACTCCCCAATAAAATCTTTCCATTCTGCCATGGTCTTTTTTGTATGAGGCTGTGGTGTCTCACTCATGGATAGTGTCCTGTAGCACTTCTGTCTGAATGACAGAGAGAAGGGTTGCCACACACTTTTGGATATGTGAGGTGCAGGGCGTAGTAGTAATCCATCAGATGAAGCAGACCGTCACTCAAGTCTTCCTTGGCAAGCGTGGTGGCGGGAGTGGCTCCAAGACAGATGAGACAGCGGGTCCCATCAAACAGCAACACAGGATGGCAGAAAGACCTCTTCTGCGAGTACATTGTGGGATCTTCTGTTGGCTAAAGAAAAAGAAGAAGGAAACGCCACATCCATGCATGGAACTATGAAGTGTTGAATGTGAGAAAATGCGAACAAACTTTCACCTGAATGACATGAAGCAGTGCCTCACTGGCATGTCCCAGCTTCTTCGGTGGTGGACTTGGTGAAGGAAAGAGTGTGGGGAGTGCCCTGAGCAGCGCGATGGAATATTCCACTGGAATAGAACAAATCAACTTTGAGTTCAAAGTTAGTCTTCCTAAAAATGAGTCTTATTAGTTTTGTGTTGATCACAAAAAAATCTTATTTTTTCAGCATGAAGAGTATTACCATTCTGCATCTATTCATTCAGCGCAACATAAACCATCCTATGTCCAAGGAAACAGCTACACAGTCAATTAGAGACACAGCAAAATGACTCACCTACATCCAGCGTTATGCGTGGCTTCATCACTTCATTTTTTTTCCAAACACCATAAAATTACACATTGGTGCAGAAGTCTTCCCATCTCTTTTTTTAGTTCATCAATGAATTTTCTGTTGCCCTTATCCAGAATGCGCCGCAGCTCATTCATCGCCTATTAATGCAAGTCAGTGTTAAAATCTGCAAAAATGCTTGCTTTTCATCATAAACCAAAACAAGCACTTACACGATAAAGATCCTTGACACATGGATATGCATCCAGGATCTTTGTTGGCCTTGTCCTGTTCTTTCAGAACATCACTATCAATGAAGGATCTTCTTGCTTGAAACTGCAGGTCAAGAATTTGGGAGACAGCATCTTGGTTGGGTTTTGGTTTCTTGTACAGCTCCTGCAGGGTCTGATAATGTCTGGCCTGTGCTGTCAGACCATCTTTGGCTGATGAAATGGAGGAGACAAATCAGTAAATCAGTCAAATGGATGAAATTGTTTGGAGCATCAAAATATATCAAATGACAATTCAAATGTAAAAATGCCTGTGATATATCATGATATCCAAAACTATCATAACATTGCCTAGCTTTCATACATTATCATTATTATTAAAATGGACATGTTTCTACTTACGTGAAGTGTGGCCATTATCAGAACTGCGCCCTGGTGTGTGACACAAAATAATTGTTGATCCACCAATTGAGCCTGCATCATGATCTTCTTCTTGGTCACTTGCTGAGAAGTCAATGCGATGCCTTTTCTTCTTGTGGCACCTCTCTGGTGAATCTCTTGTGAAGATTCTTGTAAGTGCTCGCTTGGTAAATAAAATTTCACTCATTGAAAGAACAAATAAAGATGGAAAGTGAACATACACAGATAAAAAAAAGTATCAGCCCAAAATAACCACACGCTTCAAAATCTAAGTGCGTAAAATAATATAATCACTTACATGTTTCATTGTTTTGTCTTAATCCTTCAGCATGGGATAATAATCCACTAGTCTTTTAGCCATTGCAGTGACTTCATGCTTAGAAGGGTACCGGACACCCTCTCCTTGCTGACTGGCTCTCAAGATAGAAATCATGCTGGTGACAGTGTTTCTCACCAGCCTGCATCTCAGCTCTTTGAACATGACACATTTCCCCTCACTGGCAGTGCGGGCCATCTGGAAGTAGTGCTTACGAGCTTGCTCCAACTCACTGTCTGTATAGAGGGTGGGCAAACTTTTTTAGCAACGGGCCACATGACAGACCTGCATCGAGTCGGCGGGCCACGGAAGGGGGGGTTGTAGGTAGGTACAGAATTAGTCCGGGTGCAGAATCGTTCTGGGCGTAGTGACTGCCCGATACGGCAACTCCATTAGGACATACCTCTACATCGCGGTCGAACGTGATATATGGATAGATCACGGTCAAAACGCTATTTCGCGGGTGATAGATAGATAGATATATAGATAGATAGATATTGTGTGTTGAATACATACATTCGTATATATATATATATATATATATATATATATATATATATATATATATGTATATATATATATATATACATGTGAAGAGAGAGAGAGAGAGAGAGAGAGAGAGAGAGAATTTCGGGGGGTGCGGTGTTGGGGGGTTATGACTGGCTTCACGCGGGCCGGACAGAGACACGCAGCGGGCCGGGGTTTGCCCATGTCTAGTATAGACAACATATTGTGGAGGAGCAGGAAGCTGTAGGGTCCTCTTTGGGCTGCTTTTCACCAAAGGAGTGGATGTCTGAGGACAGATTGGAGATGTTCCTCCTGGTGTTCCTGGCTTCATTCGGGGCAGCCTTGTCTGGTACGGTGGAATTCTCAGCCGAGAGGAAACCAGATCCAAAACATTATGAACAAGAGAGAAACAATAGACACAATTAGGAAAAAAGAAAAAAAAAGTGTTATGCTGGATGTTTTCAGAGCAAAGTAGGTAACCAATCACATCTACACTAATAAGGGCCCAAATCCGTTTCCTCCTGAGAAAGTGTTCTGGTCCAGGAAAAAGGTCTCTCAAATCATCACGACTGAGGGTGTGGAGCAAGACTTCATCGATGTTGGCAGCTATAAAGACAGTCCAATCATTAACAAACCTTTTACACTTAACAACTCATACATTTTTTCACTAATGAATTTAATTCAACTTGACAAGTCAAACCAAGTTTGTTTTGTGCCAATTTCTGTTATCAGAATTAATTGTAAATGCAATTCAGTTTAGACATTTTGTCTCAAATTTGTAAAATACTTCTTTTTGAAATCAGTGTCAGCATACAGTTATTTTAATTACTTAGCGGACAAATCACAGTAATGGAAATTTTTTCATACCTACACATGACATACCATTTAAAATTGATACTGTGACATCATCCAGCTCATCCATTATTGGCCCCGGTTTGGATGTCCATTTAATTTCTCCTCAATCTGGCAGGGAAAAAAAATCATCATATTAAGGTCACAATTAGGACAAGCTAGCCTTCTGACTCAAGATCCGTTTTTTTACAATGCCCATCTGCCATGGATCCCAAAGTTCCCATGCAATTAAAAGTTGTGACACCTTATCTGAATGATAACCCTAGACAGCTCAACGGATTGCTAGTCATACAGACAACAATCAAAATTGGAGTGAAACTTGCAACCACAATGCCTGCAACATGGTGGTACTTATGGTAATAATCATCAAATACCAGTGTTCTTTGTGACAAAATGACAACATCTGATAGGATTGTGCCACCTTGAACTGCAATCAACTTAAATTTTGATAAAAACAAGCAAATTGTACCTAAACTACATCTTCAATCAATCCAATTTGAGCACCCTCTACCCCATAAACTGAAGATACTGCAATACAAACTTGGTAGTACAGTATTTCGTCATGCCACATATAACTAGGAATGCTAATTGCTTGTTCACATGACTAGAATTGCAGTACATCAATCCAATACAAAATACACACTTGTCATCAAGCTCATAAATCCATCGAGTCGAGATGAGCACGTGCACGGAGTCGGACTCCGTGAGTTCACATAAACAGAGCATTGCGTTTGCATAAATTATGCACGGCTATCGAGCTAGAAGCCGAGTCCGATTTGGTGCACACAACCACACTATAATGCCTCTCAATGTCCTAACCCATGCCACGCAACACAAACGTGAGGGACCGATTTGAGTTTCTCACGGGACCAGCAGTGAAGTCACAACCGTCGCCCCACATGAAATGTCGCAGCAGGAGCCTGAGGATTTTCTGAGTCAACATGCTGATCAACAGGTAACGTAATGTTGGCTTCCTTGACGACATTAGACAACTCCCTGTTTATATTTTATTCATATTTTAGTACAAAGCCTCCTTGTTTTATGATCTTTGACTTGTTCGGTTTTTGTTTTGACATTATGCTGTTAGTGTTTATTTCAAATTAACAAGAAGTACCGGTACAGATAGTAGGAAATTAATATAACACTTGCGTCAAACAAAGAATAACTAACTGTACATATCATGTCTACAGGAAGGAGCTGGTACATTAAGTGAGAATATTCAAGAATATTAAGAGAAGATATATTCAAGGTTGTCCTGAGGTCAACTGTACCAACCATTGCCAGAGCTTATGGAGCAATTTGATGTTATTGTACAGTAAAAATGGAATATTGGAGCTGTCGCAAAACAAAACAAAAAGCCAACTTTAAGGCTTATTATCTCCAAAATGATACAGTCATCAATCACATTTAGAAATCAAATGTTTCTAAATGTCAAGTCAGTAATGTCAAGTCAGTGCTTGATGTGTCATCAGCAGGCGTCGGCGTCAGTAATGGGGGCATCGGCGGGTTTCGGGCGGAATCGCCAGGCGTTGGGAAGCGTTGGCGGGTGTCGGGGGCTCGTGGCCAGGTGGCGGACGTCACGGCAGGCAGTGGCCAGGTGGGCTCAGTCCCGCAAACGCTGCTTACAGCTTTAATTTTGTATTGCTTTGATAACATTGCTTAAGTTGAGTTTAAATTTACACTTTTTTTTTTTCTTAGCTGCTAATTGTTCAAAAATGCTGATGTTAAAAGTGTGTTTGCACAGTAAATGTTATGGCACATTAATTCATATGGCAGTACATTTAAAATAACTGGCCGTCAAGTTCCAGGAACTGACAAACTGCACTGAGTTGAGTGAGAGTCTCCAAAGGAACTCCAGTATAAATGTGGACTTTACATTCTAGTCCCATGTGAAGAAAAACCCAAAAGTGAACGTTTTTGTGCCTCACCCTTTCTAACTGGGACATTTGCAAGGGAACGCAGACTGGTTATGCTGCTCCCTGATAAAAGAAAAATGTTTCTGCTGTTACCTCAGAAATTGCCTGTTATTATTGTGGCTCAGGATTTTGTAGGTAGATTTTTTTTTATTTTTCATAAGGAACAGGATGCCCTGGCATTGGCACTGGCATTGGCAATAAGCTTTAATTTTGTATTTGCATTTTTTTTAACTTTAGATTTACATTAAAAATGTTTCTGTGTAAAGTGCTGATGTTAAGTGTTTGCACGATAAATGTTATGGTGCTTTCGTTTATATGGCAGAACATTTAAATTAAAGTGTATGAAAGACTTCTTTTAAATTCATTATTGGCTTTTGCGTATACAACGTGATTAATCGTGATTGATCAGGTAAATCATGCGATTAATTGCGATTAAAATTTTTAATCGTTGCCCAGCCCCAGTAAAAACATTTTTCTGGTGCCAGCATTTCGTGAGGCAGAAGTTGATTCATACGTCAGTGCCTTGGAGCGAATAGCTTCGCCACTCAATTGGCCAAGAGACATGTGGCCTGTCCTTCTCCAATGCAAGCGGGTGGGAAAAGCACAGGAGTTGGTGTCTGCTCTTTTCTTAGAAGACAGCCTGCAATATGATGTTGTAAAGGAAGCAATTTTTCCTGCTTATGAGCTTGTTCCTGAGCCCTACCGGCAAAAATTTAGGACCATAGAAAATCTAGTGGTCAAACCTTTGTCGAGTTTGCATGGGAGAAAAGCAACCTCTTTGATAAATGGTGTGCAGCTAATGATGTCAAAAATGACTTTGAGTCACTCCGTGAGCTCGTTCTTTTAGAAGATTTTAAAGACTCTTTGCCAGAGAAGGTGGTAATGTTCTTGAATGAACAGAAAGTGTCGTCATTGTCCAAGGCTGCTGTCCTCGCAGATGAGTTTGTGTTGACCCACAAAAATGTCATCTCATCTTCCCCCCCCGATCGGACACGCCTTCTGCTTCTCGTCCCACAAGAGCCGAGTCTAGCCACCTCCCCCTTGAAAAGGCTAGAGGGAAGGGACTTCTGGTTTGGCCATAAAGCGGTAGACTGCGCGACACCAGGCCTCTCGACCGTCCAGGGTAAAAACTCCCCGAAAACTTGAATAACTATTGGCAGATATCATATTAACTACAAAGTGATCAGGGGAACGTTGGAATAGGAAGGAAAACTCGATTCAACCAAAACAGAAACACGGTAACAGACAATATGGCGGAACTACCAGCTTGCTCTGAAACAGAGGGAGATGGCGAAATGAACTCCTCGTGACTAACGACGCGAAAAAGGGCTCGGACATAGAAATTATTAGCAAGGAGATACGGGATTTAAAAATGGAATCAAAAGAAGTCCTTTGCACGTTTGGAGAAACACTGAGGAACGACGTGGAAAAAGACTTGGACGACTTCAAACACGAAATAAATCAACAACTTGCGAAAGTCATCACCGGAGGAGCTCCAGACCGGCAAGATCAACGAGGCTGAGTCGCGGATTGAAAAGCTAGAACGTTGGGCACAGGAAGCTAATGACGCTCTGGTCATATCACTGAGAGAACAAAAAGCTCTTCAGGACAAGTTAACTGACCTGGAGTCCAGGCCGAGGAGAAACAACCTACGTATCTATGGAGTCACTGAAGGAGAGGAGGGAGAATCTGTGGCCAAGTTTGTGGAAGACCTGCTGAAAAGCGAACTGCACCTGCCAGCACATTTTAATTTCCAAATTCAGAGAGCACACCGCTCATTTGCACAGAAGCCAGCGGACGGTGCCCAACCGAGACCCATCATTGTTAACTTTCTGGAATTTACTACCAAAGAGAGGGTCCTGAGAGAGCTATGGACAAAGAAAATAGAACTGGGGAATAAAGTACCGTCATTCCATCACCATTACGCGACAGAGATGGTCCAAAAGAGAAAGGAGTACAACACTGCTAAAAGAATCCTGAAGGAGAAGGGCATCCGCTTCCAGACGCCATTCACCAAGATGAGGACCCACTGGGATACGGGAACTCGAACCTACAACAGCGCAGAGGAGATAAAGGAGGAATTGGCGAGACGCGGCCTGGCGGAGAAGACGGCGGTGGGGACGGGTGCGGAGGGGCCTGCGGCACTCGGTGCCCCGCACTACGACGGAGTGGCAGTGCAAGGAGGGATCCAGGAGGGGCTACGCATCAGCAGCGACACGAGCCAGAGAAAAGCTACAAGAGTTTCAAAGATTCTTTGATTAAATTCAGAGAATAAAGGGAAGAAAGCTGGTAGGGATGTTCTAGTATGACCGGTGTTTTTAAGTTGACAAATTATTAAAATTGAATTCCCATGTTAATAGAAAAGAGACTGTGGGAAGTCCGGGTCGCTCCTTTTTTTCTAACGTTGGACTCATTTAGAACGACTAAAATACTCATTGCAGGTTCAAGTGTCATTTCTAAGTTAGGTTAGATTTTTGACTGCCTTCACGCGGGCCGGAAAGAGACACGCCGTAGTTTGGCCATGCCTGATCTACAGGAAACACATCTCTCTCAACAAGAGCTAAATCAACATGATTTAAAAGCTAAAACGCTAAACTCGACACAACTAATGGCAAAAGAAGTAAGACCCGCCTGTCGAAACGTCTCTCTAGCCGAACTAGGGATGTTTGATGTTTGGAGGGACCTCCACCCGTTACAGAGGACTATTTTTTTTATTAACATTACAGACAGATACAGAATAGAGGAATGTAAAATAGGAACGCCTGACTTGTACTGACACAGTATTAATTACCTTATTATTTGTCTAAATAAGAGGAAGAAAAACACACTTTGGAGATTAAATGTGGGTATGCTAAATAATCCAAAAACACTGGAGGAGGTTAAGAAAGAGATTAAATGCTCTATGGAGGAGAACATAGATAGTCCAGTAGACACTACCATACTGTGGGACACAATTAAAGCTGTGATGAGCGGGAGGTTAATAGCGAGGGCAGCCTATCAAAAAAAGACGAGATGTGGCGAGGGGGAGGGTCTGGCGGAGGTGGAGACAATTCAGATGGTGGGTATAAAGGAAAATTGGGCGGGGGTTGCCTGACAATGCCACCTGGGGAGTTGCAGGAAGAGCTTAATCGGACTAAGCAATAATTCGGTTTTCTCGTCCAATCGGAGTTCTCACCTTGTCCCCCTATACATGCAGCTGAGAAATTTGAATTACTGACGGGAACGTGTCCTCCTCCCAACACTAGGGGGTGGAGTGAGCCTTTTCAGCTGGTCAGCTGCTTTCGGTTGACATATTACATCATTATGATATAGAATGATAGTTCATAATGTACGTGTTACTTACTTTGCAGATAAGCTGTACCCTATTTCTTGTGCTCATGGTTATCTTAAAAGATGAGACAAGAACGTTGTTTGCTGTTGGAGGGCTACAACAACACAATGTCTTCGATGCAACGCTTTGTGCCGTTGCCACGGACCCGAAACTCTCGTTCTTGTTGGATTCAGGTTCGGAGCAGACTGGTGGGAGAGTTTGTGTACAGGTTTTGCAAAGGACCGGTGTCTTCAGTTA
>NW_027466068.1:7172500-7215000 GCF_046127955.1 Nelusetta ayraudi | reverse complement strand
CGTGGACAGAAAATGATGACACTGTCACACTGATGTTTTCTTCTCCAACCTTCTCTCAGCTCCAGAGGTTGGTGGTCTGCAGGAGCTTCTACAGCAGCAGAAGATCTGGAGAGGAGATGTGAACGTGTGACTGAAGGTGAAGAAGCAGGAAGTCAAACTCTCTTCAACAGCATCTACACTGAGCTCTACATCACTGAGGGACTGAGTGAGGAGGTCAACAGAGAGCATGAGGTCAAACAGCTGGAGACCAAGAAGACCAAGAAGACCAAGGAGATCCTCCACGACCGTCCAATCAGGTGCAGCCAGATCTTTGAAGCCTCACCTGAGCAGCAGGGACTCAGGGAGTCAGAGTGGTGCTGACCAGGTCTCTGGGCTGGACTGGGAAGCCTTGGGGTCCCACTGGAGGAGCTGGAGGAGGTGACTGGGTCCAGGGAAGTCTGGGGGTCTCTGCTGAGGCTGCTGCCCCCGAGACCTGACTCCGGATACGGCAGTAGAAGATGGATGGATGGATGGATGGATGGATGGATGCCAGGTGATAGAACATTTCATAAAAACAGACTCTGCATTATAACTTCTATTACACTCTAAAAAACTCACTCCAATATAACTGCACTCGTCCTTCTCTCACATTACATTGGATCACAATAACCAAACAACACAACAAAGACAATGATCCAACTGTACTGCCACGTCCAGACTCAGTGTAGATCTGTAGGCCTCTTGGACCTTCATGTGAACCACTGCGTGTTGACTGGAGGTGAAACATGACTGACTGCTGTCCTCCTACCTGGACAATGCAATCTCACTTTCATTCTGCTGCAGATGGCCATTTTCATTTTACACCGTCCAAATTTACAGCTCAGGGCGCTGGGACGAATTCCAAATTGTGTGCAGATACAGGCCTACACTTCAAATAATTATGAGAAAAATCCAACGTAAAGAGAGCACTTCCATTAGGAAATAGTCAACATGAAATTTCGTCTTCTACTGACACCTGCTGGTCAAATTGAATAGTTGCAAATATTGTGAACAAGTTGTCATCTAATTCTAATCCTAAACAATATGGCCATTCCAAGTCAAGTATTAAGACAATTAATCAGGTTTGTACTGCTTGATTGAACACATTCATCCCGTTCCAGTGCACTAAAACCCACTTCCCTTCAGGACCGTGTCAGCGAAGCTAAAACTTCCTTGAGTGACGCTGTTTCCCAGCATGCAATGCGAGCTAGCGATTCACAATACTATTTCATCACAAACATGGATGTAAAAAATAAAAAGGGACGAAAAATGAAACTTCAGGAACAGCAACCATTGCAATACAAGCAGAACTGGGCCGAAGTTTTATATTATGTACACCATAATACAGCCTTCTGGTGGACAAGCCATACTATTTAATCCGTGTCCTCCTATGGCACTTCCGTGGGTAGAAGCTCATCGTAGAGGTCACGTGCTGGGTGCTCGTCACCCCACCAACCACCTCGGGGAAGGTCTAACAGGAGAAGCTTGCTGGCGGAAATGATGCACTACAAGTGGATGTGACGCTCATGAGTGCGATGGATGAGGTAGAGCAATGCTCCAGAACCCGATTCAGACTACTCTCCCTCCACTTTTTTTGTTTTGTATGAGCGTTTAAAAAAAACAACATCATGATAATCGAATACAGACACACACCCGAATCCAACAAGAACGAGAGTTTGGGGTCCGTAGCGACGGCACAAAGCGTAGCATCGAAGTGTTGTTGTAGCCCTCCAACAGCAAACAACGTTCTTGTCTGCCTTTTAAAATAACCAGGAGCACAAGAAATAGGGTACACCTTATCTGCAAAGCAAGTAACACGTACATTATGAACTATCGTTCCATATCATAATAGATTTAATATGTCAACCGAAAGCAGCTGACCGGCTGAAAAGACTCACTCCACCCCCTAGTGTTGGGAGGAGGACACGTTCCCGTCAATAATTTGAATTTCTCAGCTGCATGGATACGGGGACCAAGCTGAGAACTCCGATTGGACGAGAAAACAGAATTATTGCTTAGTCCGATTAAGCTCTGCATGTAAACACACTGATTGATTAACATGGGCGCTGAATGGAAGCGCTTGGCGCTTCGCGGCGCTTCCACGTCCAGTGTGAACCGGGCGGAACTTTTCAACATTTTGACGTGGCAGACGCGGGATGATCGTTTTCTATCAGGAGTGTGCACTACATAATCTGTATCGGAAAGTTTGCGCTCCACGACATACGGACCAGAAAAACCAGCCTGCAAACGGGAACCGGGTAACGGCAACAATACCAACACTCGGTCGCCTGTCTCAAAAACTCGAGCCACAGCTTTCTTGTCAAACTGCCGCTTCATTTTAGACTGGCTGGCGACAAGAGTTTTGTGAGCAGTTTCACAAGCACGATGCAAGCATTCACGAAAAAAAAAAAAGACGTAATCTAACACATTATTCTCTACTCATTTAACATTGGAAAGCCACTTACCCCTTAACAGACGTGAGGGTCCTCTCACCGAACACTAAATCAGCTGGGCTGAACCCGAGGGACTCCCACACACACACACACACACACACTAAAATATACAAATTGCAGTAGGTTGGTTTTGTTGCTCTTGGTTGTCCGTTAGTTTTTTGAGAGTTAGTCGTAGATAGATCCCTAGATAGTAAGTTTGATAGATGGATAGAAATAGATAAGTTAGTTAAAGTTACACACACACACACACACGCACATATATATGTATATATATATATATGTATATATATATATGGATAAATAAACCTTTCAATGAACTCCAAAACATACATGGTCAAAATCCATATTATTATGTTGTTGTTGTTTTTAAATGCTCATACAAAACGAAAAGAAAGTGTGACATCCACTTGTAGTACATTATTTTCGCTAGCAAGCTTGTCTTGTTACGACTGACCACATCGACCCATGTTTTCCATGTACCTGCAAGGCCAACGGTCTTGTCTCAGACCTCCCCCCGAGGTAATCGGTAGAGAGACGCACAACCAGCACGTGACCTCTACGATGAGCTTCCACCCACGGAAGTGCCATAGGAGGACACGGCTTAAATAGTATGGCTTGTCCACCAGAAGGCTGTATTATGGTGTACATAATATAAAACTTATATAAAACTTCGGCCCAGTTCTGCTTGTATTGCAATAGTTGGTGTTCCTGAAGTTTCATTTTTCGTCCCTTTTTATTTTTTACATCCATGTTTGTGATGAAATAGTATTGTGAATCGCTAGCTCGCATTGCATGCTGGGAAACAGCGTCACTCAAGGATGTTTTGGCTTCGCTGACACGGTCCTGAATGGAAGTGGGTTTTAGTGCACTGGAACGGGATGAATGTGTTCAATCAAGCAGTACAAACCTGATTAATTGTCTTAATACTTCACTTGGAATGGCCATATTGTTTAGGATTAGAATTAGATGACAACTTGTTCACAATATTTGCAACTATTCAATTTGACCAGCAGGTGTCAGTAAAAGACGAAATTTCATGTTGACTATTTCCTAATGGAAGTGCTCTCTTTACGTTGGATTTTTCTCATAATTATTTGAAGTGTAGGCCTGTAGTTGATGAGGAATCACGGTGTGCTAAAGCTACTCAAACAGCTTAGATGAAAAAAGGGAGTGTGATTTAGGTTTGAGGTACATTATGACAATCTTGGACTTGCAAGACTGAGGCGACGGTTCAATTCCCATCAATGTGTATTATATATGTGTTATTTAGCTCATCTATTCTACATTTTAAATAGATCACATTTGACATCTGACCCACTGAACACTTACTATTGAACATATTTTTAAACTATGGGCTATTTAGTCTTGTTTTAGGATATAATATAATTCATTGCACAAACTGTCAGGCTAAGTATAAGAGCTATAGTCTACTACAATCAGTCGTGCCAAAAAAGAGACATTGTCTTTATTTTTCATTTTTATTTTATTGTGTCAGCATTGAACCATACAAGGACATACAATGAGGATACTCATTATAATATTGATGAAGTGTTGTTGTTTCATGTTTTGTTGGCTGTTTCAAGGGTTTATTTAGTTTGTTGTGACACAATCTGAGGTTCAATTTGTAAAGAAATAAAAGTTTTTGTGAAAAAAGATAGTGGTCAAAGTGATTGATATTTGTGTTTGTGTTTTTTGTAGTCTTGTCTGGATTTGTCCTGTTCGTTTCTGGTCTGTGTTTGTGTTCCCACTCTTGGCCTTCACCTTGTCGTGGTGAGTGGGCTTTTAACTAAGACAGGCCAATTATATATATTGTGTGAAGCCAGCAAAACAGTCATTATTATGAGAATTACAACTGAAGCACACTAAATAATACACCATAAGTCACATTTTGCTTTTCTGTTATTAATCTAATGTGTGTTATGTCAAGCCTCCACAGTGGCGTGCTGCAGTCAGGATGAGACGAACAAGGTGAATGGATGGACGGATTGATGAGCCCAGCGAGCCTCCACCATCCACAGACAAGCCAGTCCCATTTTCCACCCAGAAGGATGTCTCTTCCATCTATCTTTGCCTGCCAGGGAAATGCAACCAAACATAGTAATTACAGATGGTGTTGTCTCTGTTAAAGTGACACATGGAAAAAAAAAAAAAAATAAAAATAAATATATATATGTATATATATATATATATATATATATATATATATATATATATATATATATATATATATATATATATGTTTTGTGATTCATGTTCATGACAATAACAATCGAACAGATTTTCTTCATTCTTCCAATGAGTTTCGCAAACAAACATGGAATTTTCCCTGGATCATACAAATACGTTTGTAGATTATATAAAGAAAATTATAAAACACATTTGTTGTGGTTTTATATTAAAGCAGATATCAAACGTAAATGTAGCATGGTAATGTTGCGAAGACACATTTATTTTTGTTTTTCTTTGTTTCTTTAGAAGCTTTTATTTTGGTTTTCTGTGGAAGCACAACAGACAACACACATGTTAACGTCCGCTACTACGGTTCGCTCCGCATAGGTCTCACGAGCCACTTGAGAGACTTCCTCTCGAGCGTTATCTACTTTTTACATTTCAAAACACAGATCCATACCCGACTTCGACTTGAACTTATTAATCATGTCGTTTCCCACATTTCCCACATCACTTAGAGACGATACATTCAAAACGTAAATTTAACTCACATACCCTCGATCTCAGACTTCAATTACGAAACAGCCACACATACATTTGCTCTTATTTTCAACCATTTCCCCTTCTCACCTGTGGAAGCACAACAGATAACACACACGTTAACGTCCGCTACGACGGTTCGCTCCACATAGGTCTCATGAGCCACTTGAGACCTCTCTAGCGTTATTCCCCGGGGCGAACACGACCTCCACTGGTAGAAGTGGGTAACTGCACCCTGCTCACTGATCACTCTCACACACGCCACAAACCACAACAAAAGCAGGAACAGCGCTTTGCCACAATTATGCTACATAAACACGTCCTGGTCCCCTCTGGATCCTCTTTTCCGGTCCTCGCGATCACTCTCTTGGCTGCGGTGGGCATGGTTCTTCCTTTGTCAGGGCATTCTCTGGCCCAGTGACCCATTCGGCCGCAGATGTGGCACGCCCCCTTTTCGCCTCTGTCTCCGCTAGTCGCCCTTCGTCGGTTGTCGTTGTTCCTGTAGGGCCGTCTCGCCGTGTCACTGAGGTGCTTCATCATGGTGAGGGAGGCACGCTTTATCTTCTTGTCCTCTGCATCGCTGGCCTCCTGCAGAAGCCTCTCAGCGTGCACTGCATGACGTCGGACCTCTGTCAGCCGGGCATCTTCAATCCCCACGCAGCAGCTTGTGTTAACTGCTTTGGCGATCTGGGGGAGCAGCCCTTGTCTGAAAGCAGTGATGAGGCTGGCCGTTTGGTTGACGGCAGTCCTGATGAACGTGGCGACGCTGCGGCGTCGGTGCTGGAGTGCGCAGGGTTGTACGGTGGTAGCTTTGTTGGATGAGGGCAGGCGGGAGGAGGGAAGACAGGCATGTCCAGGAGAGGGTCCCTCGGGCCTGTAAGAGAAGGATACAGACGATTTGGTGCATTTGAATGCTCGTGTGTGAGCGGCTCCTTTTCTCCCTCCTCTGGGGAGTGTGTGTGAGTGTGTGCACCCTCTGCCGTTATCTCTGTCACCCCTGTGCTCCAGCGCCCAGCGCTGTTCACACGTTTGTTTTTGTTTTCTTTACTTGTTTCCTGTCCCTGACCTCTGCTTCAGGTTTCCAGAATGAAAAACACCTTTCATGATCTTTGATGATTTGAATCTCCCACCTGTTTGGGTTTTTCTTTTTTGTAACCTTTCCCTCTGCTATCTTCAATTTATCCTGGAGGTTTCTCAATTCCTCCAAACTCAGTGATCCCCCTGCTGGGAAATCATACTTTTCAACCCAAATTCCCAACATGTCAAGACAATCTGGACCATATTTTTTCCTCATGTCGTCCACAATTGGTCCCCCCTGGGGAACAGCAGCAGCCACTTTGCTCTGGTTCTTCCCCAGCACTGTCTAGCTAGACTTATTACTCTGACTTTTCACTAAGTTTTCACAAAATTCCAAGTCAGAAAATACACAGGCGTCCCCGTGCACCCCTTTTTCTTACTCTAGCAAAAAGGTGGAGAAAAAACTCACCCCTCTGGTAGTTTACCTACCAGAAGCTTCCGGCTCACTTGTGGAGCGGGAATTTCAGTGTTGATTCAGAATCAACACCGACCTGACAGGCACGGTTAACGTATGCGCTCCGTCCTGCCCCGGGACCGTTCGTAGACGACAAGGAAAACAACCCACTGGTCACTGATATGTCTGAGACAAGAACAATTACTTCTCACCCGATCTCTGAATCAGCACTTCCCTTCCAGGTTCGCTTGGATAGACGTGAAGCCGATCAGATCCACTCTTAGACGCCGATCCTCTCATCTCCGAATGCTTGGTTCGAGGTAGAGGGGGAACGAGGAGTTTCCTCTGTTCCTGGTCCCGGGCCCTCAACGTCCCAGAGTTCCACTGACGGGTCTCCAGCAATCCTGTTCGTGACGCCAAATTGTTGTGGAAAAGAGCGAAGAGGAATACTGGGATAATAAGTAATTTAATGAACAAACAATAAAAAAATGGATCGGAGCTCCGAGGCACAAAACACAGTAAAATGGGAGTGCGAGTGCAAGGTGGGAAGGAGGAAGAAGGTCTCTTATACACAGGACTGGGAGGGGATAAGATAAGGAATGAACAGGGAGGAGAACAGAGAGAGACAAACCAACGACTATACGATAGTTGACCGATTTCACAGCTCATATCCTGTACAGGGAGAGGATGAGCACATCAGTGGCAGGCCATAAAACAAAGTGAAATACGATGCGTATATGTTAGCCTAGGATTCTAACAGTTTACACGTGCTACTAGTGATCATACAATATAAACCAAGATAAAGAATAACACAAGAATACTCTATCATGTTCGACCCATCTTAATAACCGAGATTTTTTTTCCAGGTGCGCTTTGCTCATCTCTTTGTACCAAATATTTAGGGGAGTTTTTATAACATCACATAGGTTATTAGAGTATATAGTCGTGAAAGCTTTGTCACCCAGCAGAGATTGAAGTGGGATATCTAGTTGGTCAAATTCTAGCTCCTTCCATTTTGTATCGTAACCCGTCCTGCACCAGTAGACTATATACTGCAGTTGTGCTGCTTTATAGTAGTCCTCCAAGCATGGGAGTGACATCCCTCCCTGTTAAGTGTAATGTTTTGTAGCATACCCTTGGTTTCTTGTTCTGCCATATGAATCTAGAAATGATCCGATTCCATTCACTGAATTTCTTATTGGGTATTTCTACAGGTAGCGATTGGAGTAGAAATAACAATTGTGGTAAAATAACCATTTTTTAAGTATCTATTCGGTTGTAAAAATCAAGTACTAGGGGGTCCAACTGTCCAGATCATTTTTAATTTTGGTTGTGATGCTACCGTAGTTTACACTATATAAATCTTTGGGGGTCTTGGGAATATGAAGACCTAGGTATTTGAAAATTCTGGTTTTCCATTTAAATTTAAAGGACTTACGTATGTTTTCTTGAGGTATGTAATTAAAAGTAAGAGTTTGAGTTTTCTCTATGTTCAATTTGTATCCCGAATATGAACCACATTGGTCGAAGGAGGGCATTCATTTAGGGAGACTGGTATCCGGGTCGGATAAAGTCACCAGGATGTCATCTGCATATAAACATGTCTTATATTCTTTCCCCTTGAATAGTATTCCCATGATTTCTGGGTCTTCCCTAATCTTTTGAACAAGTAGCTCTATAAATAGAGCAAACAAGATGGGGCTCAGTGGGCAGCCCTGTCAGCAACCCCTCTCCAAACGGATTGTACCTGAAAGACTGCCATTTATTCTGATCCAGGCCACAGGTGAATTTTAAACATTTTATAACTGTATTGTTAAAGCCAAAACGTTGCAGGACCAGGTATAAAAATTCCCATAGAACAGAGTCAAAAGCTTTTTCTGTGTCAAAGCTAATTGCTAAGGACATTGTGTTTCCTTTGCTCATTATATGGAACAGATGTATAGCTCGCCTAACATTGTCTTGTGTTTGTCTATTTTTAACAAAACCTGTCTGGTCCGTGTCAATTAGGTTAGGGATAATATTTTCTAGTGTGTTGACAATAATTGAAGTGAAAATTTTATAATCAGTGTTTAAAACTGAGATAGGTCTGTATGAGCTGCAATCTGTCCTATCTTTCCCTGGTTTCAGTATTACAGATAATATGGCCTGTTTCCAAGATGGTGGGGTCTCGCCACCTTTTAAGACATAGTTAAAACAATTTAATAAATAGCAGTGGGGTCACAGAGTCCCTAAAAGTCTTATACCATTCTGCTGGTAGTCCATCTCCCCCGGCTGCTTTGCTTGTTTTCAGTTTAGAAATTGCCTTGTCGACCTCTGCATTTGTAATCTCTGTAGTTAAGCACTTATTTTGTTCTGTGACAACAGATGGCAGGTCTAGGGATTTCAAAAAATTGATTGACTGTTACTGCTTCTGCTAATTCGGGTTGAGTGTATAAATTCCTGTAGTATGATTCAAAAGACTTATGTATTGCTTCTGGCTTATAACACATCTGGTTGGTGACCGGGTCCTTTACTTTATATATGGATCTTCCAGACTGTTGTTTTTTAAGTCTCCAGGCTAAGAGTTTTTTAGCACGGGGTCCATTTTCATAGTGGGTTTGTTTGATATACTTAAGTGTAAGTTCCTCCTGGTCGTTCAGTTTCTTATTTAGTTCTGATTTTACTACGGTTATTTGTTCCAATAAGGTGGGGTCGTTAGTCTCTACATGCTTCCGTTCCAGTGAGTCTAATTTACTTGTCAAGTCGTTAAGGTGTTTAAGTTTTTCTTTTTTCCTTTGTGATGCCCAACTTATAATCTTTCCACGCAATACTGCTTTTCCAGCATCCCATAAAATACTCTGTGACGTCACTGTGCTACCGTTAAGGTCTGTATATTCCTTCATTTCTTTCCTCATGTAATCTTCAAATCGGGTGTCATTTAATAGGGAGGTGTTGAGTCTCCAAATAGTGTTTTTGTGTGGGACACCTACATTTATTTTCACATATACACCTGAGTGATCTGATATGTCGCTAACACCAATTCTACATCTAAAACCCTGTGTCTGTCTGTTCTGAACATAAAGAAATAATCGATCCTCGAGTAAACTGAATGACGGTGAGAGTAAAAAGTCAATTGTTTAGTGGATGTATGAAAATCCCTCCATACATCAAACATACCAATCCTTTTAATCATCTTCTTAATATTTAGTGACTCAGGATTTGTTTTCTTTGTCGGGTTTGATGAGTCTAGAGTGGGATGCAGCTGTACATTCCAAGGGGACTCGTGCCACGCAAAGCCTATTCCGACCTGGCGATCCTGTTTGAATCCATTAGCAACCAGCTACATTACCCCGGGCAGCTTCACGGGTACAGGTGGATGTATGCTAAATGCAGAGAAAATGGACTGCGTGTGAGAAAAGAGTCTGTGCGTTTGGTTTTGAAGGAGCTGGATCCAAGAGGAGTGTCATTAAGGCAAGCGGGGCGTCTCAGACGGAGGAATTACTTCTCAAACTTCTCAACTTCATCTGGCACCTGGACTCATATGATGAACTGAAGCCATATGGTATTTGTGTGAATGGATGTATCGATGGCTTTTCAAGAAAAATAATCTGGCTCAATGCTTGCACAACAAGTAGTGACCCAAAAGTAAGGTAAGTTGGAGGGTGCTACATAGAAGCGGTACAGCGTTTTGGGGGGTGCCCTAGAGTTGTTTGAGGCGACCTTGGAACCGAAAATGGCCATGTTAGAGGCTTCCAGCGTTTCCTCGTCCCTGTTCAACCAGACGACACCCTCGATAGTTACTTGGAGGGGGCCAGCACCGCCAATCAAAGAACTTAATATTGGTGGGGTTTCCTGCGTGGCCAGCGCATGGAGTTCTGGTTAGCCTTGTTATCAGACCTCAGAGACAACGGGCATTTTGATGGCGAGTTTCTGGACAAAAGTCTCCTGCAGTTTTGTTGTATGGGCCTCCATACAGGTGAGTTCATGAATAACGTTTTATTTTCATTTTGTGTGCATGTGTATGTGAGTGAGAGAGAGGGGAGGGAGGACAGAAACGGGTAAGGGGGTGTTGGGAAGACAGACAGACAGAGACGGGAGGAAAGGAAAAAGAATGCTAAAGAGAAGGGGTAGAAAAGGGAAAGGAACAGAGATGGAAGGGGAGAGAGATGGAACAGAAGGATAGAAACAGAGAGGATAAGAGATGGGGAGAAAGAGGGGGGGAGAGGGATGAACAGAGACAGGGAGGGAGGGAGAGGGTGGGGTTGCTCATGTGTGAATGCTGTAATTTAGTGTTTTATTTATGTTCTGCTGGCACAGGTGTGGAATGCACACAACATCAGGCCATCAAGAAACCTGAACGTCCCCAGCGGTCGGCCTAATGTGACGCATGCTGTTCCTGAACTTGACCGAACAACAGATTTTCTCTCCCCTGTTGAAGATGAACACATTCAACTGTGCAAAAATGAATGTGTCTTTCAGCTGGCTGTACCATGTAATCCAGATATATGAACTCTGTATCATCTTTATGGCTGAGTCCCATCTTGCTCCACCAACAGATCCGTATCAGGCTGTGAACTTGTATTTGCACCTAAGAGAGGCTATCACTGCATCTCTCTAAACCACCCGACCCTCTCCACAGGATGGACACTTATTCCACTGCAGTGCGCCTCCCCCTGACCCTATCCAGAGAATGGACACTAAATTGTTGTGAACCTCCTGTTATTTTGTGTCTTGTTAAATCTCTAGTGTTCCTTTTAAAAATACACAGGGATATTGGTTATTTACTGCACTCCTTTGTTTCTGTTATTACGCAATCCTTACGGTGATGCTATTTACTGAATTTACTTTTTGACCTGAAGGTCGTGTGTGCAAAGAGCTGTTAAATAAAAGTAGCCATGTGAAAGAACTTAACTATGTTCAGAACAAAGTTGTTGAAACATTGAGAAACACAGAAGCACAAGGTTACTTTAAGATTTACTTTAATTATTCTTCACTTCCATGAATTAATGAACATTAACGTGATTCTTTAAAGTCAACAATTCCTGAAAAATTAAACCGGTGTTGGACAACTCGTTCTGAATGCTTGGTTAGAGTAAACAGATGGACCTGTAAGCAGTCATTTTCAAAACAACATTTTCACTTTCAACAACAAAAAAAAAGCACCCTCATGAAACTCTGCTGAAGCATTTCCTATTCTTTAACACAGGTGTAACTATGGAAGCAGATAGTTACCATAATCCAAATAAAAATGCAATAGCAGAAATGCTTTTAAATTTTAAGAACGAAGCTGCATTATTGGACTCATAATTAAAATGGTTAATAAATCATTCAATCTGCATTTTCATTTCCTTCTTCAAGACTGCTCATTCTTGTACTTTATTCAAATGAAGGAAAACACATTTGAGATTTAATTTTCAAAACATGCACCAGCAAAGAGTTACCAAAATTCAATATGAAATGTAAAATTCAAAAATGAAAAAGCAATAGCAGAATGCTTTTTCATTTTAAGAACAAAGCTGCATTATTTGACTCATAATTAAAATCATTAATAAATATTGCTATATGCATTTTCATTTTCTTATTCGTGTCGCACCTTTTATGACACAATCAAAAAGAAAACTGAGGGCATTGCTTTTTAATTTTCGTGGTCCTGCCCTGCACAAGAGTTACTACAACTCGAAAACGAAATCGCAATCTCAAAGTAAGCGCGCGGCGCAGGAAAGTGACGTCAGCAGCTCTCCACCTCCGCTGTGGGTATGGCGGTATGACGCCAAGTGTCATTTGCCTCCTGTTATGTGTAAATTCTAATGTTTGTGAATTTAATAAAGATACATATATGTATATGTATATATATATGTATATATATATATATATATATATACATATATATATATGTATGTATATATATATGTATATATATATATATATATATATATATATATATATGTATATATATACATATGTACTTATATATATTTTTTTTTTATTTAAAAAGAAAAGAAAAGAAAAAAAAGGTATAGCGGTATGACACCACTTTGCCATCGTTACTTCTTTCACGTCATTGAAGTTGCCGGTAATCGAGATTTAAATCGCCGAAAAACGTGGACCACTGACAGATCTCGCACCAGCATCTGCCACCAGTCGACGGATTGATCTGTTGCTTCGCATCCTTCGTCGGATGGACTGGTGGCCGACGCCAAACAGCTGTTACTCCACCCATGTAACAAATAGCTTTAGCTTTGATGTTGTGCTGGTGCATCAAGGTGTTCCATAACTGACAACAGGTTGGCTAGGGCAACCTTGTTTGCGTCCGTATCTGGGACGGCAGAATACCTGCTCAACTCGGTCCCGAGCATCACATTCAGATACACTATTCAACTCCACCTGGGAAGCTAAATCCAGCAGGGTTTGAACAATTGTGTCAATGTGCGCCATGCTCAAATCTGTCCGACCAACGAGATCCGTCAGTGGTCCACGTTTTTCGGTGATTTAAATCTTGTTTACCGGCAACTTCAATGACGTGAAAAGTAACGATGGCAAAGTGGTGTCATACCGCTATACCTTTTTTTTGTTTTGTTTTGTTTTTTTAAATATACACTATATATATATACATTTATTAAATTCACAAACATTAGAATTTACACATAACAGGAGGCAAATGACACTTGGCGTCATACCGCCATACCTGTAAGACAGTCAAATCCACATCCTGAAGTGTTTTCTCTAACAATGGAAGTTCTTCAAAGACAGGGGTTACAACTGTATCAATCTCACCTATTGTAATTAACTTACATGATTTACATGTCGCGGGAAAGGAACCCCCGAGGGCCAAAAGGTATCTCCTTGTGTTTGTTGGATTTGCATTCAGGGACTGTCTCTGCCTTTTGTTTAGAACTTTCCTTTGAAATGTTGTGAGTGTCAGTGCGAGAGGTATGAAGGTCTTGGTGATCTATTGTTGCTGTGGAAAATTACCCCTGATGACCAAAAGGTTCCCGAGTAGGAAGAGTAGATTTGATTTGAATCTTTTAATTATGCATTTTAAATATCTTGGGAGGATATTTAAGGGAAGGAACAAAAATCTGAAGTCTCTCTCTCTCTCTCTCTCTCTCTCTCTCTCTCTCTCTCTCTCTCTCTCTCTCTCTCTCTCTCTCTCTCTCTCTCTCTCTCTCTCTCTCTCTCTCTCTCTCTCTCTCTCTCTCTCTCTCTCTCTCTCTCTCCTTCTTTTTCTTTGACTTCTTGATTTTTTCTACCATCATTTTTACACAACCGGTCTGTTACATTTTTGCTGCATTTTTACTCTGGACATCGCAATAAACTGGTATGTTATCCATTCCCCTTCAATATTAACTTGTTGAGACTTTTGTTTCTATGTGGAGAGCAATCTGACATCAGATATTGATTTAGTCTTCAGTTATATGGTAAATTCATTTGAGTAATGCTTGTACTCTTTACCTCTGAGTTGAATAGAAAAGATTGAGTGTCATGTTTTTCTAACTATTGAGTTGGAAGATATAAACCTCTGAACATCTCAACCTAGATGTCTGGGCTGTTCTTCTATGTTAAGAAGGTCACTGAATGCTTTGTCTATATCTGCCATCACTGAACTAAGATAGGGATTAATCAGAATCCCAAAGACCTTAGTTATATGGTAAGTTTCACTGGACATTATTCAAACCCTTAACCTCTGAGTTGGTCAGATAAGATTGGGTATCATGTTCAATAACCTCTGAATACTCCAACCCAGACATCAGGCTATTCTTCCATGTTTAATGAACAAACTGAATAGTTTTGTTAATTTATAGAAGCCATCCCTGAACTGAAGACTAATGTCAGATCACGAGAAGTTTATTATTATTGAGTCTATATTCTTAATTGTTAATCAAGTCTTTCTCTCAATCAATGTATAAAAGTAAAGTTATTATTATTAAATGGAGTCAGATTAAATTAATTATTATGTATTTTACTTTCAAATCCTCACCTTGACACCGGAACGACGGAATACGTATTGGGGAGATATTACTATTTGTGTCTAGATATTTCCTCCCCTACAGTTTGGTGACCCCGACGTGATCTCGCGATCGCATTAAGCAGGAAGGCGAGAGAAGTCAATTCCGGTACGTTTAAGTAATGAGGTTTGAATTCCTGTGTGTCTACCTACAGTTTCTGTGGTAAGTACAAATTTACGGCAGTTATAAAGACTGAGGGAAAGTTTGAACACACATCATATATAGACACATAATATAGAACGGATCGACATATCCATTGTGAGATCGGAGATCGTAGAAATCCGATGGGGGGAAAAGTTTCATTTCGCAACTCACTGGGACAGGAGTGTGTAGGCATAGATGAGCAGATCATGGACATGGCTGGTTTACGTTTATAAAACGTTAATTCGTCTGCGCGATCTCGGCGTTGATTTAGAATGGGATAACAGTGAAATTCTTCACTGGTATTCCACAAAGGGAGTTGCACTAAAAACTAAAGGCAAATTTCACGATCTCCCTATCGCAATTGTTTATTTACTCCGGCGCAACGACTCAAAAACCATAACAGAAGGTCGCCGCACTTTAGAGAACATCCGAGATTTTGAAACATTACGCTCCGAAGAAACGAAAAAATTACGCGCACAAATTGATGCATTTGATTATGAAAAAATAAATTTGGCGAGACAAATCGAAACAATGGAGACTGAAACTAAACAGCTTAAACAAAAGCTGAACTTAGACAAACGCTACACTTCCCAACTGGAAGACTACTGTGGCGATGCTGGCTTTCCAGTTGCAGCTATAAAACAGGCTGTTATTAGCTCCAAATGTGTTGAGAATTATGATCAAGACGACAGTGAAGATGAGGATATTACCCTCATCACCGGGTGCCCTGTAACTCAGGTCGACACCGACAATGAAATTCTGACAACCTCTGCAGTCTTCGCAACAGCAGAAAGCCCGCTCTATCCGTCCCTCAGCCGGCGCACCTCTCACTCGAAGCAAAACAATCGAAACCGAATGAAAACTCGTCTCAAAACAGACACAATTCCAAGAAAATCCGTCAATGTTTCAGTCGTCAAAACAGTTACAGATGCGAACAATGGTGTAACTACCATTACCAGAGCATTGTCTTGTGAAGAAACTTCAAAACATCGTGAGGTTATCGGCATCATGCCCCGCCGCGGCCCGTTCCAGAGTTACTGGGACAAACTAATGCTCCAAGCATTAGTTTACAATCTAGAGCCCCGCGATGTGTGGCAGATAGTTTTGCTTACAGTTCCAGAAGAGTTACACTCTAAAATTCCTCAAGAATTGAGAACTGGAACAATCCTTGAAAGACAGCCCGGTGAAACTAACGACGACATTTATAATAGAATAAAAGAAGTTTTGCTGCTAACCCTGAATAGTTTTGTTAATTTATAGAAGCCATCCCTGAACTGAAGACTAATGTCAGATCACGAGAAGTTTATTATTATTGAGTCTATATTCTTAATTGTTAATCAAGTCTTTCTCTCAATCAATGTATAAAAGTAAAGTTATTATTATTAAATGGAGTCAGATTAAATTAATTATTATGTATTTTACTTTGAAATCCTCACCTTGACACCGGAACGACGGAATACGTATTGGGGAGATATTACTATTTGTGTCTAGATATTTCCTCCCCTACATACCCACAGCGGAGGTGGAGAGCTGCTGACGTCACTTTCCTGCGCCGCGCGCTTACTTTGAGATTGCGATTTCGTTTTCGAGTTGTGGTAACTCTTGTGCAGGGCAGGACCATGAAAATTAAAAAGCAATGCCCTCAGTTTTCTTTTTGATTGTGTCATAAAAGGTGCGACACGAATAAGAAAATGAAAATGCATATAGGAATATTTATTAATGATTTTAATTATGAGTCAAATAATGCAGCTTCGTTCTTAAAATGAAAAAGCATTCTGCTATTGCTTTTTCATTTTTGAATTTTACATTTCATATTGAATTTTGGTAACTCTTTGCTGGTGCATGTTTTGAAAATTAAATCTCAAATGTGATTTCCTTCATTTGAATTAAGTACAAGAATGAGCAGTCATGAATAAGAAAATGAAAATGCAGATTGAATGACTTATTAACCATTTTAATTATGAGTCAAATAATGCAGCTTCGTTCTTAAAATGAAAAAGCATTTCTGTTATTATATTCTTATTTTAATTTGGATTATGGTAACTGCCTCCATATAAAACAAATACATCCATAAATATATACAATGTGAGAATTGTTTCTTGCAAGAGCTGTACTTCAACCCATGACCATCGATAAAAGTGTACACATCTAATCGTAAACAATCTGCTGCAACCTGAATTTCCACTTCTGTGTCTATAAACCAGTCACAGCTTGACTGATGGCTCTGAAGAAGCAGTTTCCATCAGCCTCTACATTCTCATTTGTACACGGCGAACCTAATGGGCCTTTGCAATCAGAAATTGGAAAACTCGCACGGTCCAAATGAATCTTCAAGTTTTTGCAAAGGTCTAAACAAACATCAACATCAAGGGGAGAGAAGTTACACTCTTCATTGGTCACAGCACTGACAAACTCTACGTCAGAATTATCCATGTCAAAGTGAAGAGTTTTGCTATTCTGAAGTGACTCACTGTTGCCAGCTGGTGCTGGAATTTTAAACCGTGACCGGTTTCGCCTTGATGAAAAGAACCATGCAGAACCTTGGCTAATCTAATACCAGTGCCATGATCTGCCACTGCATCTTCACTAGTACTAACTGATGATGGATCACAAATCACATGTGCGAGGCGTAGAACGAGCGGAGCAGTCAGAGGCAACAGAAGAAGAAAGAAAAGCCTCCTTAGCTTAGTTGATCTTCTGTGTTGCCTCCTGGACGGTGCTGGCCTCCTCTGGCTTGGTGCTGGCAACCACGGGAGCCACAGGAACCACGGGCACAGCTCTGGTCATCTGTGGCGTCGCCTCCACCTGATTAAAATAAGAAAGATGTGATTTTATGCCAATAAACATAGAAAGGAAAGCACTAGGCTTTACACGATCACGATTTTTGTGCCGATCACCGATCAGTGAGTTTAAATAAACCGATCACCGATCGGATCACGTTAGGGGCAATAAATACTTGTTTCTGTACACCCCTTGCCTTCTCACGAGCACCGTCTAAAGTTGTTTGCTTTAGCATCCGTTTCAGAGTTTGCTTTTCTTTTTCTTTCTCCGCGCTGCGTTTCTTAAACTCGACATGCTCCTCTGTGTGGATCTTTTCCAAGTGCCTGATTAAATTTGTGGTGTTGAAATTTTTTTACCAAAGTTCCCCCGCGAAGTACTGTAGCGTTGCATATATTGCAGATAGCTTGTGCTATGTCTGTTTCTCTCACTTTGAAAAACTTCCACACTCCCGACACGTTTGTTTGTGTCGCCCATGGATGTTGCTGTCGTGAAGATTCAAAGAAACTTTATTGTCCGTCACATAGCGACAGTACTCAAAACAGGAAGAGGCACGAAGACGAAAATGAAGGCCTTTGAATCATGAATCATTATGTCTCGGATACAAACAAATAAACATGTCAATGCTGTGAAACTACTTTGGAGGAAATGAGACAGATTAAAAAAGTTTCAACACGACCATGACGTCATTGATCTGTGATTCATGACATGACGCCCGATCACGAACGTTTCAAAAAATGCCAAATATCAGCCGATCCGATACAGCCGATAAGATCGGTGTAAAGCCTAGAAAACACACACAGGTGATGAAGTGGAAATGAATAAGTACAAACCTGCTGCACTGCTGTGACATTGCTGGAGGCAGACTCAGTCATGTGGACAGTTGAACGTGTTGCCCACACCTGCAAATACAAGGACACAAAGTAACGTTTAAAGAACTGCATTTATTGTCCTATCACAAAGATGCACACAATGAAATACACATATCCCAAATACCAACATGTCACTGGTTTGTTTTGGTTTTTGAGGCAACGTGTGCTGATCGACGTCTCAGGCTGGACATCTGGAAGAACATAAAGAAATGAATTCATAAACAAAGTAACACACTAATTAAACTGTACATGTACTGTACATATGTGATCTTGTGTTGATAATAGGGGTGGGGCGATACGGCTAACCCACGATTCGATACTGTGACGATATTTGGCCCACGATAATGACAACATCACGACACACGATATCTTCGAAATTTTGCAGACGATATTGTCATAACCCGGCTCAAGAGTTATGACAATAACGGAAGGGATTGCGGATTGCAATTAATCAAAAGGTTTATTATAACAAAATAGATAATTGTAAGCAAAATAATGAAATATATGGTGTGTGTTTGTCAGTATTCATCAGTAATGTAAGTGTGGATGAGTGAATAATAGGATGTGGGGTGTTGTCAGGTGCAAAACAGAACAGAAGAAGCTGAGAGTCGGCCAGATGCCCATGGCTGCTGGATGGAGAATGGAGAAGAGACCGAGCGGCACACGCAGTCGGCCTTTTATCCTGCGGGGGGCATCGGCACAGGTGTCCTAATCGGAAGATGCCACTCCCACATCCACCGCTACCTAGAAATGGGAAAACAGCTGGGAGCCACAACAAGTTATATAGAGACAGGGTCGTCACAATATGTGACTGAAAAAGAAAAAAATACCCATAAAAAGGAAAATGCCTGTGATCTTGCATTTATTCCAAAACTTTGTATAATGTACAAACAAACGTGCACTGCACAAGCAAACATATTAAAGTGCATGAACATTAATAACTTTCATGTAAACAAGGACAGTGCTTTCTGGTAATGTAAAGTCAGTAGCAACTTGTCTTATCTCAACTTGGGGACTTGGGATATACAAACCGACGGGAAGATGAAAGAGGGAAAAGAATCCTTTCACTGCCCCGATTCTGAAAATCAATAAAAAAAAATGATGCAGACAAAATAAAGAAATAAATAACCGTGTCCCCAAAATATACGGGAAAAAGTGAAGTGCGTCCCCCATCAGTTCATTACGGGACAGGCTTTTTAGTTGCCAAATATGGGACAATCGCGTATTTTACGGGAGGGTTGGCAACCCTATCTAGACCACAGACGGAAATTAAATGAGGTTTTGTCATTTTCCATAAAAAACGGGACAAATTGTGTCCTGGGAGAGATTTTATCTTTCCCGGGACAGGTGGACAGGTGGTGTTTGGAAAAAAATATTGATATTTGCCGTCAGTGTATCGATTATTTATTGCGACAGAAAGCACAACAATATATTGCAATATTGATTTTTTTTTTTCACCCACCCCTAGTTGATAAGTGTATGAATAATTGTGTGAATGTTACCGTGGCAGCTGGGGAAACCCTGCCAGATGACTCCACGACGGTCTCCATGTGGTCCAGCAGCACAGCCTCACTGAACCACACGGGATTGGACGGGATGTCTGTGTGAAATGCAGTCTCAACAGCTGTTGGTACTGTCTATAAAAAAAAGAGGAGAGGAAATCAGAGTCAACTTAGGATAAGTGTTCATTTTTAAAATAAAAAGTTGCACAGTTTGACAAATACACGATTGGGGAAAAAAAAAAAAAAAGAGGGATGAACAGGTTACCTCAACCTCCTGTCCAACAAGAGTCCATTCAGGAGCAGGTCCATACACTGGCATGTGGACAGGACCTGTCACAACCACTCTGGGAGACACCCTGGGCGATGATTGGTTGTGGCACAACACCCCTGGCCTAGGTGAAGGGGGTGCGAGCTGATGGAGCACTGCAGCATGCAGACGCTCCACCAAAATCAGTCCTGAGGTGCACGTAAACAGAAAACAACATGTTAACACATATTTGTCATATCAAATGAAGAGCAAGTAAGGCTGAAGAAGGAAGAAACTTACACCATCATGACACCACCATGTACAGCTGACGAAGGGGGAGGTGATCGGCCATATACACAAATGTTAAACCTGAAAGAAGTGTCACATAATCAATTGTGTAATCACAGAATTCTAAGAAATATCTGTTAGCACAGTGTCACTGAAGAGAAAAAAATACAACAAAAATATGTATTTTACACACCCATGCGTGCAGCAACACGATGATATACTTGACGTAGCGCTGTTTGTAGTTCTGGCTTGACAGTCAGGCGAGGTGGAAAGTCAAGCACAAACACCTACAAAATAGTTGTATATATAAAAAAAAAAACCAAACAAACATAAAAATGCAAAATAAATTCATGAATATTCTTGTTATTGAACTATGGATCATGGAATTACTTGATATTGATAAAACAAAGTGGTGATGACATTCATGTGTTCAAATTTGTTTGTCACAGCAGATAAACAAACCTTGGGCCAGCGGTCCAACACAGTTGCCAGTAGCGCAGCAAAATCCTGGGCAGAGTCTGTTACAAGCCCGTGTTCAAGGTTGTTGCCCAGGGCGAGAACACAAAACCATCCACAAGTGGACAGAGATGTGAGTCTCCCACCACCAGAACCAAAACAGAAAGAAACTCGTGGCTTGACAAAATCACGACCCATACCTTCTTGTCTGGTTGCTGGGCCTTAAGAACGAACTTGCACTGTTTTGTCAGTCAAGAGCAAAACGGGCCATCTTCGCACCCAGGTCGCTGACCAGTACCGCGCCCTGTGTAAATTGACAAAAAAGAAAAATCTAAATATGTTTTTGTAAGATTTATTTGGAATACAACATAACAACACAGGCAGAACATGAAATCATGAACGTGGAAGTACTCACGACGTTCAAAGTCCTTCCGAGGTGGAAAAGGTGTCCAATCCCGTTTTTGCTCCAGGCGTCGTTTCATGGCCAGAGAGCGACGGAATGCCTTGGTGTTCGGCATCTGAACAATGAAATGAAAGATTGTGTCATTTTCAATGAAGGACAATGATAACACAAGTTTACAGAAAAAAGTGATGTTTTCTCACACACGACATCAAAACACAGAAAGGTTTCTGTACCTTTGCAGCTGGAGACGATGAGCTTAAATCAATAAAGCAAAAGAAAATGTGTATGTGTACTCTTGGACCCTAACCCTAATGCCATACAAGTCTATGGGGTGAAATTTCAACTTTGTCCTACAGATATGGGGCCACTTGCTTTTTCATCAGGAGCCCCCAAGAAGCACCCACGCCAAATTTGGGGCTTCTAGTACTTGAGGAACCCCGAAACCCTAACCCTAATTTCAGCTAACCCTAACCCTAACCCTAGTTTCAGCCTTATTGTTAACCCTAATTCAATGCAAGTCTATGGGGTGAAATTTCAACTTTGTCCTACAGATATGGGGCCACTTGCTTTTTCATCAGGAGCCCCCAAGAAGCACCCACGCCAAATTTGGGGCTTCTAGTACTTGAGGAACCCCGAAACCCTAACCCTAATTTCAGCTAACCCTAACCCTAACCCTAGTTTCAGCCTTATTGTTAACCCTAATTCAATGCAAGTCTATGGGGTGAATTTTCAACTTTGTCCTAGAGACATGGGGCCACTTGCTTTTTCATCAGGATCCCCCAAGAAGCACCCACGCCAAATTTGGGGCTTCTAGTACTTGAGGAACCCCGAAACCCTAACCCTAATTTCAGCTAAGCCTAACCCTAACCCTAGTTTCAGCCTTATTGTTAACCCTAATTCAATGCAAGTCTATGGGGTGAATTTTCAACTTTGTCCTAGAGACATGGGGCCACTTGCTTTTTCATCAGGAGCCCCCAAGAAGCGCCCACGCCAAATTTGGGGCTTCTAGTACTTGAGGAACCCCGAAACCCTAACCCTAATTTCAGCTAACCCTAACCCTAACCCTAGTTTCAGCCTTATTGTTAACCCTAATTCAATGCAAGTCTATGGGGTGAATTTTCAACTTTGTCCTAGAGACATGGGGCCACTTGCTTTTTCATCAGGAGCCCCCAAGAAGCGCCCACGCTAGATTTGGGGCTTCTAGCCAATGAGGAAAAATTTGGAGCAGACACGAAAGGGTTACAGCTGAGAAGGCACTTAAGATCCTCAAAGGACTGTTGCCACTCACTAGACCAAACAAATGGTTTCAATGGACTGGTTAATTCTTCTCTCGTGGCCGGCAGCTCCACTGCCTTAGTGCTGGAGATGCCCGCTCAGGGGCGCCGCCAGGAATTTTGGGCCCCCTTCAAAAAAACAAAAACAAATGGGCCTCCTTTGCGCAGCGCTTGTCAAAAGCTTCACATCACTCAAAAAATACAGTATAGTTCAATAATAGTGCTTGAGTCCATCTTGACAGTGTCAATGTATTTTTATTGTGAATTCTCCACAAGCGATACAAACCTGGTGAGTTTAAGACTTAGTGACTCTACGTACATGAATGTATGGGGTACCCCGTCCTTACCTTGTTCCAACCTTCCCTCCACAAACCTGGCTGTCCAGTGCAGAAGTCAAAGTGAGAGAGAGAACAAAGAAGGAGGAGGGCCTGTGACGCCGCTGCTGATTGGATCGTTGGTCGGTTGAATGAGCCAATTCTAGAGCTCCCCTCGGTGTCCACACACTGCAAAATATATCTAAGAAATAAACACTTAAATTGAGAAAGAACAGGCTAGAAACAAGTCAAATTATCTGCCAATGCAGTAAGATATTTAGACTTGGTAAGATTTCTTAAAATAAGACGACATATCTAGGCATTTGAAGAATGGAAAAACTCTTGAAATAAACAGTAAAGCACTCATTCCAAGGACTGTACTAAGTCAAATAAACTTGATACTAGCTTCTCAATTCTTTTTTCACGTTTGCTTCTTTCTTAATTTGAATGAAAAGATCTTAAAACCAGACCTACTAACAGTGCAATTCTTCTTAATTTAAGTGTTCACAATATGAGCTTTTTTTTTCTCAAAATGAGATAAAGCATCCACCCCCCCTACACCCACTCCCCCCCAAAAAAAAATAATTCAGCAAACAGAATTAATATTGTCAACAACTATTTATTCACTTAAATTGCTGACAGTGCCTTCACTGCCTTGTAATAAAAACGTCACTAAGGCATTGCATCTTAAAACAATCTCAAGCAATCATTTCTAGAACGCAAGTAATGTTTTGTTGTTACAATATTCACCGTCATCATTATTGAACATTGATTCAGATTCCCTGACACTCAGTTACACAAAAAAACAAAAAACAGTATGGGGACAGCATATAGTGTTGTGTTCCTATCACCACTGATAACATGTTTGTTCCAACAGACTCCCACCCACCCTCAAGTTACAACTACCAGGGGAGTGTATCACTACCTATGCCTAGTACACAGCTCTACTCCCCAATAAAATCTTTCCATTCTGCCATGGTCTTTTTTGTATGAGGCTGTGGTGTCTCACTCATGGATAGTATCCTGTAGCACTTCTGTCTGAATGACAGAGAGAAGGGTTGCCACACACTTTTGGATATGTGAGGTGCAGGGCATAGTAGTAATCCATCAGATGAAGCAGACCGTCACTCAAGTCTTCCTTGGCAAGCGTGGTGGCGGGAGTGGCTCCAAGACAGATGAGACAGCGGGTCCCATCAAACAGCAACACAGGATGGCAGAAAGACCTCTTCTGCAAGTACATTGTGGGATCTTCTGTTGGCTAAAGAAAAAGAAGAAGGAAACGCCACATCCATGCATGGAACTATGAAGTGTTGAATGTGAGAAAATGCGAACAAACTTTCGCCTGAATGACATGAAGCAGTGCCTCACTGGCATGTCCCACTCACCTACATCCAGCGTTATGCGTGGCTTCATCACTTCATTTTTTTTCCAAACACCATAAAATTACACATTGGTGCAGAAGTCTTCCCATCTCTTTTTTTAGTTCATCAATGAATTTTCTGTTGCCCTTATCCAGAATGCGCCGCAGCTCATTCATCGCCTATAATGCAAGTCAGTGTTAAAATCTGCAAAAATGCTTGCTTTTCATCATAAACCAAAACAAGTTAATCACTTACACGATAAAGATCCTTGACACATGGATATGCATCCAGGATCTTTGTTGGCCTTGTCCTGTTCTTTCAGAACATCACTATCAATGAAGGATCTTCTTGCTTGAAACTGCAGGTCAAGAATTTGGGAGACAGCATCTTGGTTGGGTTTTGGTTTCTTGTACAGCTCCTGCAGGGTCTGCTAATGTCTGGCCTGTGCTGTCAGACCATCTTTGGCTGATGAAATGGAGGAGACAAATCAGTAAATCAGTCAAATGGATGAAATTGTTTGGAGCATCAAAATATATCAAATGACAATTCAAATGTAAAAATGCCTGTGATATATCATGATATCCAAAACTATCATAACATTGCCTAGCTTTCATACATTATCATTATTATTAAAATGGACATGTTTCTACTTACGTGAAGTGTGGCCATTATCAGAACTGCGCCCTGGTGTGTGACACAAAATAATTGTTGATCCACCAATTGAGTCTGCATCATGATCTTCTTCTTGGTCACTTGCTGAGAAGTCAATGCGATGCCTTTTCTTCTTGTGGCCCCTCTCTGGTGAATCTCTTGTGAAGATTCTTTTAAGTGCTCGCTTGGTAAATAAAATTTCACTCATTGAAAGAACAAATAAAGATGGAAAGTGAACATGCACAGATAAAAAAAGTATCAGCCAAAAATAACCACACGCTTCAAAATCTAAGTGCGCAAAATAATATAATCACTTACATGTTTCATTGTTTTGTCTTAATCCTTCAGCATGGGATAATACTCCACTAGTCTTTGAGACATTGCAGTGACTTCATGCTTAGAAGGGTACCGGACCCCCTCTACTTGCTGACTGGCTCTCAAGATAGAAATCATGCTGGTGACAGTGTTTCTCACCAGCCTGCGTCTCAGCTCTTTGAACATGACACATTTCCCCTCACTGGCAGTGCGGGCCATCTGGAAGTAGTGCTTACGAGCTTGTGAAGAGAGAGAGAGAGAGAGAGAGCGAGAGAGAGAGAGAGAGAGAGAGAGAGAATTTCGTGTATACAATATAATACAAAGTACTGTAAATACGGCAGGGATTGACAGAAAAAAAAAGATAACCTTAATCAACCGATGTAGTTTGTCCTAATAGAGTTGCCGTATGTGACGTTGTTGGCATTCGCCCACTGGACAGAGGCGACTGCCAATTACGTCACATACGGCAACTCTATAAACGTACCGCGATCTATCCATATATCACGTTCGAACGCGATGTAGAGGTATGTCCCAATGGAGTTGCCGTATCGGCAGTCACTTCTGCCCGGAACGATTCTGCACCCGGACTAATTCTGTACCTACACCTCGTTGACGGGGGGGAAGCACGCTATCGCTATCGCGCTACACTAACTCGGCAAAGTTACGTGCCGACAAAGTTTCGTTGGGGGGTGCGGTGTTGGGGGGTTATGACTGGCTTCACGCGGGCCGGACAGAGACACGCAGCGGGCCGGATGTGGCCCGCGGGCCGGGGTTTGCCCATGTCCAGTATAGACAACATATTGTGGAGGAGCAGGAAGCTGGAGGGTCCTCTTTGGGCTGCTTTTCACCAAAGGAGTGGATGTCTGAGGACAGATTGGAGATGTTCCTCCTGGTGAAGACACAGTTCCTGGCTTCATTCGGGGCAGCCTAGTCTGGTACGGTGGAATTCTCAGCCGAGAGGAAACCAGATCCAAAACATTATGAACAAGAGAGAAACAATAGACACAATTAGGAAAAAAGAAAAAAAAAGTGTTATGCTCGATGTTTTCAGAGCAAAGTAGGTAACCAATCACATCTACACTAATAAGGGCCCAAATCCGTTTCCTCCTGAGAAAGTGTTCTGGTCCAGGAAAAAGGTCTCTCAAATCATCACGACTGAGGGTGTGGAGCAAGACTTCATCGATGTTGGCAGCTATAAAGACAGTCCAATCATTAACAAACCTTTTACACTTAACAACTCATACATTTTTTTGACTAATGAATTTAATTCAACTTGACAAGTCAAACCAAGTTTGTTTTGTGCCAATTTTTGTTATCAGAATTAATTGTAAATGCAATTCAGTTTAGACATTTTGTCTCAAATTTGTAAAATACTTATTTTTGAAATCAGTGTCAGCATACAGTTATTTTAATTACTTAGCGGACCAATCAAAGTCATGGAAATTTTTTCATACCTACACATGACATACCATTTAAAATTGATACTGTGACATCATCCAGCTCATCCATTATTGGACCCGGTTTGGATGTCCATTTCATTTCTCCTCAATCTGGCAGGGAAAAAAAAATCATCATATTAAGGTCACAATTAGGACAAGCTAGCCTTCCGACTCAAGATCCGTTTTTTTACAATGCCCATCTGCCATGGATCCCAAAGTTCCCATGCAATTAAAAGTTGTGACACCTTATCTGAATGATAACCATAGACAGCTCAACGGATTGCTAGTCATACAGACAACAATCAAAATTGGAGTGAAACTTGTAACCACAATGCCTGCAACATGGTGGTACTTATGGTAATAATCATCAAATACCAGTGTTCTTTGTGACAAAATGACAACATCTGATAGGATTGTGCCACCTTGAACTGCAATCAACTTAAATATTGATAAAAACAAGCAAATTGTACCTAAACTACATCTTCAATCAATCCAATTTGAGCACCCTCTACCCCATAAACTGAAGAAACTGCAATACAAACTTGGTAGTACAGTATTTCGTCATGCCACATATAACTAGGAATGCTAATTGCTTGTTCACATGACTAGAATTGCAGTACATCAATCCAATACAAAATACACACTTGTCATCAAGCTCATAAATCCATCGAGTCGAGATGAGCACGTGCAAGGAGTCGGACTCCGTGAGTTCACGTAAACAGAGCATTGCGTTTGCGTAAATTATGCACGGCTATCGAGCTAGAAGCCGAGTCCGATTTGGTGCACACAACCACACTATAATGCCTCTCAATGTCCTAACCCATGCCACGCAACAAACGTGAAGAACCGATTTGAGTTTCTCACGGGACCAGCAGTGAAGTCACAACCGTCGCCCCAAATGAAATGTCGCAGCAGGAGCCTGAGGATTTTGAGTCAACATGCTGATCATCAGGTAACGTAATGTTGGCTTCCTTGACGACATTAGACAACTCCCTGTTTATATTTTATTCATATTTTAGTACAAAGCCTCCTTGTTTTATGATCTTTGACTTGTTCGGTTTTTGTTTTGACATTATGCTGTTAATGTTTATTTCAAATTAACAAGAAGTACCGGTACAGATAGGAGGAACTTAATATAACACTTGCGTCAAACAAAGAATAACTAACTGTACATATCATGTCTACAGGAAGGAGCTGGTACATTAAGTGAGAATATTCAAGAATATTAAGAGAAGATATATTCAAGGTTGTCCTGAGGTCAACTGTACCAACCATTGACAGAGCTTATGGAGCAATTTGATGTTATTGTACAGTAAAAATGGAATATTGGAGCTGTCGCAAAACAAAACAAAAAGCCAACTTTAAGGCTTATTATCTCCAAAATGATACAGTAATCAATCACATTTAGAAATCAAATGTTTCTAAATGTCAAGTCAGTAATGTCAAGTCAGTGCTTGATGTGTCATCAGCAGGCGTCGGCGTCAGTAATGGGGCATCGGCGGGTTTCGGGCAGAATCGCCAGGCGTTGGGAAGCGTCGGCGGGTGTCGGGGGCTTGTGGCCAGGTGGCGGATGTCACGGCAGGCAGTGGCCAGGTGGGCTCAGTCCCGCAAACGCTGCTTACAGCTTTAATTTTGTATTGCTTTGATAACATTGTTTAAGTTGAGTTTAAATTTACACTATTTTTTTTTTCTTAGCTGCTAATTGTTCAAAAATGCTGATGTTAAAAGTGTGTTTGCACAGTAAATGTTATGGCACTTTAATTCATATGGCAGTACATTTAAAATAACTGGCCGTCAAGTTCCAGGAACTGACAAACTGCACTGAGTTGAGTGAGATTCTCCAAAGGAACTCCAGTATAAATGTGGACTTTACATTCTAGTCCCCTGTGAAGAAAAACCCAAAAGTGAACGTTTTTGTGCCTCACCCTTTCTAACTGGGACATTTGCAAGGGAACGCAGACTGGTTATGCTGCTCCCTGATAAAAGAAAAATGTTTCTGCTGTTACCTCAGAAATTGCCTGTTATTATTGTGGCTCAGGATTTTGGAGGTAGATTTTTTTTTATTTTTCATAAGGAACAGGATAACAGTAATGCCCTGGCATTGGCAATAAGCTTTAATTTTGTATTTGCATTTTTTTTAACTTTAGATTTACATTAAAAATGTTTCTGTGTAAAGTGCTGATGTTAAGTGTTTGCACGATAAATGTTATGGTGCTTTCGTTTATATGGCAGAACATTTAAATTAAAGTGTATGAAAGACTTCTTTTAAATTCATTATTGGCTTTTGCGTATACAACGTGATTAATCGTGATTGATCAGGTAAATCATGCGATTAATTGCGATTAAAATTTTTAATCGTTGCCCAGCCCCAGTAAAAACATTTTTCTGGTGCCAGCATTTCGTGAGGCAGAAGTTGATTCATACTTCAGTGCCTTGGAGCGAATAGCTTCGCCACTCAACTGGCCAAGAGACATGTGGCCTGTCCTTCTCCAATGCAAGCGGGTGGGAAAAGCACAGGAGTTGGTGTCTGCTCTTTTCTTAGAAGACAGCCTGCAATATGATGTTGTAAAGGAAGCAATTTTTCCTGCTTATGAGCTTGTTCCTGAGCCCTACCGGCAAAAATTTAGGAACCATAGAAAATCCAGTGGTCAAACCTTTGTCGAGTTTGCATGGGAGAAAAGCAACCTCTTTGATAAATGGTGTGCAGCTAATGATGTCAAAAATGACTTTGAGTCACTCCGTGAGCTCGTTCTTTTAGAAGATTTTAAAGACTCTTTGCCAGAGAAGGTGGTAATGTTCTTGAATGAACAGAAAGTGTCGTCATTGTCCAAGGCTGCTGTCCTCGCAGATGAGTTTGTGTTGACCCACAAAAATGTCATCTCATCTTCCCCCCCGATCGGACACGCCTTCTGCTTCTCGTCCCACAAGAGCCGAGTCTAGCCACCTCCCCCTTGAAAAGGCTAGAGGGAAGGGACTTCTGGTTTGGCCATAAAGCGGTAGACTGCGCGACACCAGGGCTCTCGACCGTCTAGGGTAAAAACTCCCCGAAAACTTGAATGACTATTGTCAGATATCATATTAACTACAAAGTGATCAGGGGAACGTTGGAATGGGAAGGAAAACTTGATTCAACCAAAACAGAAACACGGTAACAGACAATATGGCGGAACTACCAGCTTGCTCTGAAACAGAGGGAGATGGCGAAACAAACTCCTCGTGACTAACGACACGGAAAAGGGCTCGGACATAAAAATTATTAGCAAGGAGATAAGGGATTTAAAAACGGAATCAAAAGAAGTCCTTCGCACGTTTGGAGAAACACTGAGGAACGACGTGGAAAAAGACTTGGACGACTTCAAACACGAAATAAATCAACAACTTGCGAAAGTCGTCACCGAACAGGAGCTCCAAACCAGCAAGATCAACGAGGCTGAGTCGCGGATTGAAAAGCTAGAACGTTGGGCACAGGAAGCTAATGACGCTCTGGTCATATCATTGAGAGAACAAAAAGCTCTTCAGGACAAGTTAACTGACCTGGAGTCCAGGCCGAGGAGAAACAACCTACGTATCTATGGAGTCACTGAAGGAGAGGAGGGAGAATCTGTGGCCAAGTTTGTGGAAGACCTGCTGAAAAGCGAACTGCACCTGCCAGCAGATTTTAATTTCCAAATTCAGAGAGCAAACCGCTCATTTGCACAGAAGCCAGCGGACGGTGCCCAACCGAGACCCATCATTGTTAACTTTCTGGAATTTACTACCAAAGAGAGGGTCCTGAGAGAGCTATGGACAAAGAAAATAGAACTGGGGAAGAAAGTACCGTCATTCCATCACGATTACGCGACAGAGATGGTCCAAAAGAGAAAGGAGTACAACACTGCTAAAAGAATCCTGAAGGAGAAGGGCATCTGCTTCCAGACGCCATTCACCAAGATGAGGACCCACTGGGATACGGAAACTCGAACCTACAACAGCGCAGAGGAGGTAAAGGAGGAATTGGCGAGATGCGGCCTGGTGGAGAAGACGGCGGTGGCAACGGGTGCGGAGGGGCCTGCGGCACTCCGTGCCCCGCACTACGACGGAGTGGCAATGCAAGGAGGGATCCTGGAGGGGCTACGCATCAGCATGACGCATCAATACGCATAGATCATCATCTATCAAAAAAAGACTAGATGTGGCGAGGGGGAGGGTCTGGCGGAGGTGGAGACAATTCAGATGGTGGGTATAAAGGAAAATTGGGGGGGGTGGGGGGGGGGGGTTGCCTGACAATGCCACCTGGGGAGTTGCACCCCAGGAAAAAAACTATAATAAAATTCCTCGGGCTACACAGGTTTGTTACGCTTTGAAATTTAAGGGGACGAGATGGACTTCCAATCAGTCAGCTTTTTTAACAGGTAGGCAGACTCAAGAAGACATTAGACGGGTCCTATACATAATAGATCAGATCCAAAAGCAGGGCCTGCGAGCTGTTACTGGTGAGCCTTGGCTGTGTGAATTGGAGATTTCTGTATCAAGTTCTTGGGAAACTGGGGTTCCAAGAAAAGTTAATACAGTGTATTCAAGGTCTCTACCAAGAACCTACGGCAAGGATAAAGATTAATGGTACTCGTCAAGGATGTTGCCTATGCGCTACATTGTTTGCTATGTTCATTGAGCCGCTGGCACAAATGATCAGACAAAGTAACAATCTAAAAGGAATACATATAGGAGAGCAGGGACATCTAACAGGGCTTTTTGCTGATGATATTATTTTGGTTCTCCAAGACTCGGACAGAACCTTACCTCATTTCATGTTGATAATAGAAACCTATGGTAAATACACAGGCAACAAGTTAAACATAGCAAACACTCAAATTCTCACGCTGAATTATCATCCAGGCCGAGAAATTAGAGGAAAATATAAAATCAAATGGAATTCCAAGGTTATCAAATATTTGGGTGTGCTCTTGGCAAAAGATCTTTTGAAAAGGTTTGAAATCAATTAGAATGCTATTATCAATAATCTATAAGAGATCTAAGAAGAGTTTATGATTTTTTTTTTTTACCCTGTGCATCTTTTGTTTTGTTAGTAGTACTTGTATGTTTACTTGTAGTAAACATGCTGCATCCCACTAGATGGCGCATTTGCCTTATTTACAAGCACCACGGTCATCGGAGCTGATTGTTGCCACTCTCAGCAGCGTGCGTCTACTAAGGTCTACTAAGATTCCACAATCTATTACACCTCGTGAGCAAAACAGGCTACAGGTAAAATTAAACATCTTCAGTTGAGCAACTCAAGCAAGTTAAACTGATTTAAAAACAAACAAACACTATAATACTAGGAAAAGAATCCTCTATATGTCAATAAATACAACAGATTGAATATTCATTTTAAAAAAAAATGCTTACTTTAAATAAGAAAATCCAACAAACCAACAAGTGCAACACTAAAACGCAAACCAACAATCAAAATAATGCTTAATTGCCTTAGTTTCGTCCCACACTTATCAGCTTAGCTACTAAGAATAACACACATTATTCACCTGGACAGAAGGAGGTTCTGAGGAATGTGTTGGTCCTGGAGCTTCCTGGTCAGGATGTTCGGGAGATCCCTCTGGCTCAATGTCTGGAGCGCCAACATATTTTAGAATTGCTCCTGCAGAGACAAAGCTCATTAGATCATCAAGCAAAACAGATCAGAAGCGCATTTTAATATTTTATTATTACAGTGATGTTGCAGTAATATAGGAAAATTAAAAATGAATTTGTTTTTAAATTAAACGTTATGGTTGCAGTGTCCCTTTAAAGTTTTTACCCAATTACAAAACTGTCATTTTTAAGAGTTTTTGGCATTACTTTACACACTGTACTAGTTAAAGTAATAAAACTAAGATAAATGACCCACTGCCACAACAGTCTAAAATAGTCAACACCATGCCAAATAAAGTATTTCCATAAAATATTTCTTTGAATTATAAAACAGTAGCACATTTCTAATGAAGGGCCTACAAAATACAAACTAAGCTTAGTAAATTCATCCTAAGTTAAGGCTAAAATAACATTAAGAGTCAAATATGTGAGAGACAACTTCCACTGAACGATAACAGGGGACTGACTACAACAACAACTACAACATGCCCTCCCTCCCGCCCTCCCTGTTAGAATGTGAATAAACGGGTGTGGAGTCAATCAGTCATTCCCATGGCAGGATAGGCCAACTTGGCACTACATGGTCAACTTTCATAAAACAAACAAAAACGCTGATTCATGACGAACAAATATTAGCCAGCCAGCTAACATTTATCCGACGCTAGCTAGCTAGCTGGCTAGCAGGACAAATAAACAAACTTGGGGGGGGGACAACAGCGTTTCACCTCCACCTCTCCAGCCCACATCACAAACAAATAACTTACCTTTCCCTTTTGCAAGTTTTTCTTGATCAGTTTTCTTTTCCTTCCGTTTGTCCGCACCGCTGGGATAACTCCTTTTTGATGCCATTATGGTGTCTGTTTGTTTTTAATCCTCTCGCTAACGGGAACGAATGGTAGCTGTCAATCATTCACGTCATACCTGTGCGTCGCCGGCCCGCTCCGTCACAACCTGCGTGACAGTGCGGCAAGCCCCCAGAGTCCAAGATGGCGTCCCATTCCTTTCAATGAAGTTGCTCACCCAGCGCATGGCTCCCAAAAACTTTTTGACTTTCGCATTGATGGGATAATAGAGCATGCGCAGTTGTGTCAGTGTGGAGACCGTCACTGACGATTGTTGTTTGGAAATTTTAGAAATAATAATGATGATGATGATGATGATGATGATGATGATGATGATGATGATGATGATGATGATTATTATTATTATTATTATTATTATTATTATTATTATTATTATTATTATTATTATATTAATAAAATAGTATTATTATAATAATATACTATTATTTGTGTATTAAACAAGTGAGCAATGTGCCACTGAATAATAAATGATAATTCTTTGAAGCAACTCTCTATGGACCATAACAGTACTGCCACACATATTTTTTAAATTAATAACCTCTTTGGAAAGCAGACAAAGGAATGAAATGATTGGTCTATTTATTTCATCAGAACTAAAAAAAAAAAAAAAAACAAAAACTCAACGATCTTGAAAGTTCCTCCCTGAAAGTTCCTCCCTTTCTCTTGCACCTGTCGATGTGTGTAGCTAACACAAATCTGCAAATATTTTGTCGTTCTCATGGAATTAAACAGCACACCATGTTAATTTATCAGCGAGTGCTCTCTCTTTTCATGCAATTCATCACGCTGAACATGTAATGCTGAATCATGAAAGCTATGGAGCAAAAAATAATAATTACATAAACCACGAGTGAAATAAAATGTGTCATTCATTCAATAAAGATTTCATTCATTCATCTTCTATACCCGCTTATTCCTATTCAGGGTCACGGGGGTCTGCTGGAGCCTATCCCAGCTGTCTTAGGGCGAAGGCAGGGTGACACCCTGGACAAGTCGCCAGTTCATCGCAGGGCCACATAGAGACAAACAACCATTCACACTCACATGCACACCTACGGACAATTTAGAACGTTCAATTGACCTCACATGCATGTTTTTGGAGTGTGGGAGGAAGCCGGAGAACCCGGAGAGAACCCACGCAGACACAGGGAGAACATGCAAACTCCACACAGAAAGGTCCCAGGTCCAGGCCCCGGAATCGAACCCACGACCTTCTTGCTGTGAGGCAGCAGCGCTAACCACTGCACCACCGACTATTTTATTACTTAGTTGAAAATGCCATTTTATTTTATTTAACAAAGCATATCATTATTTCATCATGCATTTAATTGTTTTGTGGTCCTGTGTTTTAGTGCTTCATAATTGTATTCTGTTGTCAAATTTGCCCATCAAAGTCAGATTAGTAATCCTGTACATCAGTTTAAGGAAAACCAATTCTAGGTAATGGATTGCAGATCTTGTAGCACCTGTTACAATGGAAAGAAATGTATACATAATAAGTACGTCTGTGTGCCTGATATTTTAGCTAACACTAAACTTTCTGCACAACTGTCTGCATTGTGCTTTTTCTTCGGCCACAGAGAACAGAAACGTCTGTAGTTCTTTGTTCACCCATGGTACAGTTTCATAAGCTTTTCAGTTTTTAATACGTGTTAATGTAAAAATCCACACGCGAGGCATTTAAAAATGGCGGTTTTGGTCTTTCGTGAAAGACTGCCTTTGGCCAATCAGTGTCCTGAACGTTGCTACGTCACCCTTATGGTCTCAGCTCTGCTCGCTTCGAACCCCAACGAGGCAGGTACCAAAATCCTAACCCCTGGGAACGTGACAATTGTTTTTTTCAATTGAAGTTTTCGTTATTTTGTTCGTTTTCATTAACTATTATAACCGTGGTCAGGACCTCCAGTGAGAAGATCCACTGGAGGACATTTAGAGCAAACAGTCAGACAACAGCAGCTTCACCACATCAGCTGAAAAATGGAGTTTGGATGCTTTCAGCTTCAAGTCGTGGACAGAAAATGATGCTCACACTGTCACACTGACGTTTTCTTCTCCAACCTTCTCTCAGCTCCAGAGGTGGGTGGTCTGCAGGAGCTTCTACAGCAGCAGAAGATCAGTCTGGAGAGGAGATGTGAACGTGTGACTGAAGGTGAAGAAGCAGGAAGTCAAACTCTCCTCAACAGCATCTACACTGAGCTCTATATCACTGAGGGACTGAGTGAGGAGGTGAACAGAGAGCATGAGGTCAAACAGCTGGAGACCAAGAAGACCAAGGAGATCCTCCACGACCGTCCAATCAGGTGCAGCCAGATCTTTGAAGCCTCACCTGAGCAGCAGGGACTCAGGGAGTCAGAGTGGTGCTGACCAGGTCTCTGGGCTGGACTGGGAAGCCTTGGGGTCCCACTGGAGGAGCTGGAGGAGGTGACTGGGTCCAGGGAAGTCTGGGGGTCTCTGCTGAGGCTGCTGCCCCCGAGACCTGACTCCGGATACGGCTGTAGAAGATGGATGGATGGATGGATGGATGGATGCCAGGTGATAGAACATTTCATAAAAACAGACTCTGCATTATAACTTCTATTACACTCTAAAAAACTCACTCCAATATAACTGCACTCGTCCTTCTCTCACATTACATTGGATCACAATGACCAAACAACACAACAAAGACAATGATCCAACTGTACTGCCACGTCCAGACTCAGTGTAGGTCTGTAGGCCTCTTGGACCTTCATGTGAACCACTGCGTGTTGACTGGAGGTGAAACATGACTGACTGCTGTCCTCCTACCTGGACAATGCAATCTCACTTTCATTCTGCTGCAGATGGCCATTTTCATTTTACACCGTCCAAATTTACAGCTCAGGGCGCTGGGACGAATTCCAAATTGTGTGCAGATACAGGCCTACACTTCAAATAATTATGAGAAAAATCCAACGTAAAGAGAGCACTTCCATTAGGAAATAGTCAACATGAAATTTCGTCCTCTACTGACACCTGCTGGTCAAATTGAATAGTTGCAAATATTGTGAACAAGTTGTCATCTAATTCTAATCCTAAACAATATGGCCATTCGAAGTGAAGTATTAAGACAATTAATCAGGTTTGTACTGCTTGATTGAACACATTCATCCCGTTCCAGTGCACTAAAACCCACTTCCCTTCAGGACCGTGTCAGCGAAGCCAAAACTTCCTTGAGTGACGTTGTGTCCCAGCATGCAATGCGAGCTAGCGATTCACAATACTATTCCATCACAAACATGGATGTAAAAAATAAAAAGGGACGAAAAATGAAACTTCAGGAACACCAACCATTGCAATACAAGCAGAACTGGGCCGAAGTTTTATATTATGTACACCATAATACAGCCTTCTGGTGGACAAGCCATACTATTTAATCAGTGTCTTCCTATGGCACTTCCATGGGTAGAAACTCGTCGTAGAGGTCACGTGCTGGGTGCTCGTCACCCCACCAACCACCTCGGGGAAGGTCTAACAGGAGAAGCTTGCTGGCGGAAATGATGCACTACAAGTGGATGTGACGCTCATGAGTGCGATGGATGAGGTAGAGCAATGCTCCAGAACCCGATTCAGACTACTCTCCCTCCACTTTTTTTGTTTTGTATGAGCGTTTAAAAAAAACAACATAATGATAATCGAATAAGCTTTAGTTTATTAATCAGAATTAAAACAAGTAGGTTTTGCCCTTACAAGGTTGTAGATTTGTTATAGATGAGTTCCTTTGTTGTAGCTTGAAAAACTATATATGGGATGTACCATGACCTGAGGGATTTCCTCATCCCATCCCAGCTTGGTTCTGATGCTGAATGTGAATGTATCTTGCTGTACATCCCACTGAGCTCCAAGGGCCCTCTCCATAGGGAGCTGGTCTCTGTCAAGGTTAATTGTTTTTACCTCTTTAGCTCTCTGCTCTTCAGGAATGGCGGCCAGCACCGAGCGATGATTGCTCACCCACTTATTGAGCTTAAATCCACCTCTACCGCACAGGTCTGTTAGCTGCTGGTACAGATGTATTGCTTGTTCTACCGTGCTGACGGCCTTTAGAATATCATCCACGTAGAAATTTTGACGAACAGTGTTTATAACCTCGGCTGGGAAGTCATGCTGATTGTCGTCGAATGAAGCACAGCTTGGGGATGACACTGCCCCAAAGATGTGGACCAGCATCCTGTGCTCTTGTAGGTCCTTTGTAATGTCCCCATCTGGCCACCAGAGGAAGCGTAAGAAGTTTACATCCTGGTTGGAAACTCTTACTTGATGAAACGTTCCCTCAATGTCAGTCATGAATGCTACAGGGCCTTGGCGAAAACGAAGCAGCACACCTAGCAGTGTACTTGTCAAATTGGGACCCTGCAGGAGCTCTTTATTTAATGATGTTCACTCACTTTCAGTCTCACAGCCACTAAAAAACCTGATTGTGATTGAGAGGTCCTCAGCAGCCAATCATTGTTGGGAGTCCAGCCTTCAAACACTCCTACTGAATCCAGAGTCACATCTGTGAGCATCTGGAACTTTGGCCCTGATCCTCCACACCACACAACTTGGGATGACAGCGCCACCTACCTGTATCCTTTCAGCAGCCAGTCCATGCTCTGACCCGTTTCCACTGTGGCCTGTTGTGTCATCTGGACCGGAGTCTGGATCATCAGTGTCCAGGTTCATGGAATCTGTCAGAGTGCCGCCGTCCTGTGATGTCATGATAGAGAATCACTCTATTTATACTAATGTGCAGAACCACTAGAGTGTCATTTCTTCACTGCTGTCAGCAACAAGCATTTGGTGTCACACTGGTGTACAACACTTATGGGCTAATTAATAAGAAATGACATATTTATGAATCACCCGCAATGCCCAGATTGTTGCTGCTTATCTGCTGATATGAGCCGTCAACTGTTGCAATATAGAACCACGGGCAGGAAATTACAATTAGTGTAGAGTGTATTATAATTTAAAAGTTTACTTACGGTAGTTCTTTAAAGAATTTAGCAGGGATGGAACAGGCTAACATGACGACGTCACCTGTAACACGGTAGGAGCTCAACCTGCTGTCACGGCGAAAACTCCGTGTTACGTCCCGTCTAGGGGGACCGAGACGCAACGTGTGGGACACCTTCCCCCACTCCCAAGCCTCATTAATTTTTCACTGCAGTTGGCAGTTTCAACAAAAAACATTTTATAAATCAGTAAATGAAATAAACAAAACAACTTAACCGGTGGGCAGCAAAGGCTTCAGGGTGGGCCCAGGCCAAAATAATAAACCAAACTCCAACTAGCTCGCCTTAAGAACTAACTAAAGAAAGAAAGAGAACCCAAATACAGAAAGGCTAACCTCCCTACATACTTATTAAACAGGAGAAAAGAGGGGACAAAGAAAATGGCAGCCCACCCCTACGGCTGCGTGCTCTAACACCATTTCAGAAGTGACTAACTGCAGAGTTGGGAGCGGAGGAGGGATGACCGTCAGGCTGGCTCGACTGCTCCTCCTTCTCAGCCGTGGCGCGTCCAATCAGCAGCCGACATCCAGGACCGCACCTGCAAGGCGTCATCCACTCTCTCTCTCTCTCTCTCACACACACACACACACACACACACACACACACACACACACACACACAAAAACATAGAGGCACCTAGACCCACCTGTGGGTCATAACACCCCCTCTCTTAAGAACTAAACCCTATTAACATACCTTCAAATAAAACTAAACAAGAAAAACCTCAGTTCCCCCGAAATAAGAATTCCGCAGCTAGTCCACATGTACACATGATAACGCATCTGCCAACACATTATCAACCCCCCTTCCTGTGGCAAATCTGGACATTGAAGTCTTGGAGGAGCAGAGACCACCGCATCTACGAGGGCATTATAGTCTGTAAAAACCTGACCCCAAATTATCATCAAGATGGGCATTGTCAGAAGGAGAGCCAAAGCTTCTTTCTTAACTTCCCAATATTGACTCTGTCTGTGTGCTGCTTACTTGTGGCATGTCCCTCTACTTCTGTCATGGTGCAAAACTGACGTACGGCGGGGGTGGTCAGAAAACAATAGTGGGTGGCTCTCAATTAATTTAACAATATCATGACGGGCTGATGCAGGCAAATGGGACAAAAACGAGCTTAAGTTATTCATAATTTCAGAGTTTCCCAGGCGCGCCGAAGGAACGCCGATTTTTTTTTTTTTTTTCAATGAGCCCTCCCTCCACCAATGGGCGCGGAGGGGGCGGAGGCTCAGGCGACACAATTTTTCCGAGCAATGTAACGTAATTTTCAAAATAAACTAATTTCAAAATAAAAACCGAATGACAAATTCGATCATATATCATAATTGTATGTTATATTTGTCAGTACATTGTATCAGAGTGCGAGAGAGATTAAACACACACACACACACACACACACATACACACACACACACACACACACACACACACACACACACACACACACACACACAAAAGTAAGCTACGGAGCGGGCTGGCTACGGGGCGAGGGGGGGCGATGATGAAAATGATTTTTTTTATTTTTATTTTTTTAAAGGAAAAAAGACTGCAGCTGAGCAGAAGCGCTTGTCGACCGTCGCGGAGCTGTTCGTGTCTGGTGTGAACCAGTTGGAGCCTCGCTCGCGAAATCCGTCGGCGCTCCGCTTCGCGGCGCTTCCGCTTCCATTGAAATGAATCGCACCAGCCGCGCGCCTGTTCACGTCTGGTCTGAACCACTACATTCAGTGCGTTTACATGGCACTAGAGAAAATCGAATTATTGCCTTAGTCCGATTATGATCGGAGAACTCACGTGCATGTAAACACCTTACTCCGATTATGATTGGAGTTTGAGAACTCCGATTGGAATCGGAGAACTCCGATTGAGACACCCAGATAATGCGATTGGAATTCGAATTTCTCTGCCATGCATACACCTTAATCGGACTATTAACTGGACAATGCGAGTGCGCATGCGCCACGCCTCGCTCTCGCGACTCATGACCGCACAACTACGTCGTCTAACAAAACAGACGGCGCGAAACAACCTGGCAAACGCGAATAAGAATGTTGACTTTTGGAGAGAGGATGAGACCGGGGCGATGCTTTCTCTTCTAAAAGAGATGGACATATTAAAATAACGCGCAACGGAGACCTTTTTAAAAAGGGTAGCGCAGCAAATGCAGGGCTCCGGCTTTGCGCACCCCTGAACAAATACGTATTCCTTCGTATTTATATTTCTACCTTTTCGTTCACATTTTTTGTAAGTTAGAAGAATTTTAACTTTGTAAATAAAAGCACAGCAAAGACATGTTTTCCTGATTTGTTTTTATTTTGGTAATTTCGCTGTTATTCTGCTGGAAACGGCGTGCAGCGGCACCAGCTTCCTCCACGGTCGGCACTTTAATGAGCGTGTGTATAACTGAAGACACCGTTCCTTTGCAAAACCTGTACACAAACTCTCCCACCAGTCTGCTCCGAACCCGAATCCAACAAGAACGAGAGTTTGGGGTCCGTAGCGACGGCACAAAGCGTAGCATCGAAGTGTTGTTGTAGCCCTCCAACAGCAAACAACGTTCTTGTCTGCCTTTTAAAATAACCAGGAGCACAAGAAATAGGGTACACCTTATCTGCAAAGCAAGTAACACGTACATTATGAACTATCGTTCCATATCATAATAGATTTAATATGTCAACCGAAAGCAGCTGACCGGCTGAAAAGACTCACTCCACCCCCTAGTGTTGGGAGGAGGACACGTTCCCGTCAATAATTTGAATTTTTCAGCTGCATGGATACGGGGACCAAGGTGAGAACTCCGATTGGACGAGAAAACAGAATTATTGCTTAGTCCGATTAAGCTCTGCATGTAAACGCACTCATTGATTAACATGGGCGCTGAATGGAAGCGCTCGGCGCTTCCACGTCCAGTGTGAACCGGGCGGAACTTTTCAACATTTTGACGTGGCAGATGCGGGACGATCGTTTTCTATCAGGAGTGTGCACTACATAATCTGTATCGGAAAGTTTGCGCTCCACGACATACAGACCAGAAAAACCTGCCTGCAAACGGGAACCGGGTAACGGCAACAATACCAACACTCGGTCGCCTGTCTCAAAAACTCGAGCCACAGCTTTCTTGTCAAACTGCCGCTTCATTTTAGACTGGCTGGCGACAAGAGTTTTGTGAGCAGTTTCACAAGCACGATGCAAGCATTCACGAAAAAAAATGACGTAATCTAACACATTATTCTCTACTCATTTAACATCGGAAAGCCACTTACCCCTTTAACAGACGCGAGGGTCCTCTCACCGAACACTAAATCAGCTGGGCTGAACCCGAGGGACTCCCACACATACAATCGAGACTGAAGATACACTTTATGCTTTGGAACCATCACTGTGCTCACTGTGCCCCCCCCCCACACACACACACACACACACATACACACACACACACACACACACACACACACACACACACTAAAATATAGAATTGCAGTAGGTTGGTTTTGTTGCTCTTGGTTGTCTGTTAGTTTTTTGAGAGTTAGTAGTAGATAGATCCCTAGATAGTAAGTTTGATAGATGGATAGAAATAGATAAGTTAGTTACACACACACACAAGTTACACACACACACTCGCACATATATATATTAACCTCTTTCAATGAACTCCAAAACATACATGGTCAAAATCCATATTATTATTATGTTGTTTTTTTAAATGCTCATACAAAACAAGAAAAATGTGTGACATTCACTTGTAGTGCATTATTTCCTCTAGCAAGCTTCTCTTGTTACGACTGACCACATTGACCTATGTTTTCCATATACTCACCTGAATCAGATCCCCTGCAAGGTCAACGATCTCGTCTCAGACCTCCCCCCGAGGTAATCGGTAGAGAGACGCACAAACAGCACATGACCTCTACGATGAGCTTCCACCCACGGAAGTGCCATAGGAGGACACGGCTTAAATAGTATGGCTTGTCCACCAGAAAGCTGTATTATGGTGTACATAATATAAAACTTCGGCCCAGTTCTGCTTGTATTGCAATGGTTGGTGTTCCTGAAGTTTCATTTTTCGTCCCTTTTTATTTTTTACATCCATGTTTGTGACGAAATAGTATTGTGAATCGCTAGCTCGCATTGCATGCTGGGAAACAGCGTCACTCAAGGAAGTTTTGGCTTCGCTGACACGGTCCTGAAGGGAAGTGGGTTTTAGTGCACTGGAACGGGATGAATGTATTCAATCAAGCAGTACAAACCTGATTAATTGTCTTAATACTTGACTTGGAATGGCCATATTGTTTAGGATTAGAATTAGATGACAAC
>NW_027466068.1:7147500-7167500 GCF_046127955.1 Nelusetta ayraudi | reverse complement strand
TGAGGTCCCCTAAGAGACAAAAAGAAGGAGTGGCTGTGATGTTGTAACCAACCTGTGCTGATAGATCATTGCATACTACGTGCCAGAATTTATTTACTGGTGGGCAATGCCATACAGCGTGTAGGTAGTTATCTGGGACATTAACTGTGCAGTGTGAGCAGGTCTGAGAGGCGGTCATGCCCATCTGAAACATCCGCTGTCCAGTGTAGTGGATCCTGTGGAGTACTTTAAAATGTATTAATTGTAGAATAGGTTGTTTTATCAGTGAAAAGGTGTTCAGGCAGATTGTTCTCCAGAAATTAGAGTGAGGCTGGAGAGACAGGTCTCTTTCCCACTTAACAATTGGGATAGAAATCGTGCGATCTGTATTTGTAAGAAACTCACTCCAATAGAACTGCACTCGTCCTTCTCTCACATTACATTGGATCACAATGACCAAACAACACAACAAAGACAATGATGCCACTGTGCTGCCACATCCAGACTCTGTGTAGGTCTGTAGGCCTCTTGGACCTTCATGTGAACCACTGCGTGTTGACTGGAGGTGAAACATGACCGCAGAAATGCTTTTTCATTTTAAGAACGAAGCTGCATTATTTGACTCATAAAAAAAATGGTTAATAAATAATCCAAACTGCATTTCCATTTTCTTATTCATGACTGCTCATTCTTGTACTTAATTCAAATGAAGGAAAACACATTTGAGATTTAATTTTCAAAACATACACCAACAAAGAGTTACCAAAATTCAATATGAAATGTAAAATTCAAAAATGAAAAAGCAATAGCAGAATGCTTTTTCATTTTAAGAACGAAGCTGCATTATTTGACTCATAATTAAAATCATTAATAAATATTGCTATATGCATTTTCATTTTCTTATTTGTGTCGCACCTTTTATGACACAATCAAAAAGAAAACTGAGGGCATTGCTTTTTAATTTTCGTGGTCCTGCCCTGCACAAGAGTTACCACAACTGGAAAACGAAATCGCAATCTCAAAGTAAGCGCGCGGCGCAGGAAAGTGACGTCAGCAGCTCTCCACCTGTGGGTATGGCGGTATGACGCCAAGTGTCATTTGCCTCCTGTTATGTGTAAATTCTAATGTTTGTGAATTTAATAAAGATATATATATATATATTTTTTTTTTCTTTTTTTTATTTAAAAAGAAAAGAAAAGAAAAAAAAGGTATGGCGGTATGACACCACTTTGCCATCGTTACTTCTTTCACGTCATTGAAGTTGCCGGTAATCGAGATTTAAATCGGCGAAAAACGTGGACCACTGACAGATCTCGCACCAGCATCTGCCACCAGTCGACGGATTGATCTGTTGCTTCGCATCCTTCGTCGGATGGACTGGTGGCCGACGCCCAACAGCTGTTACTCCACCCATGTAACAAATAGCTTTAGCTTTGATGTTGTGCTGGTGCATCAAGGTGTTCCATAACTGACAACAGGTTGGCTAGGGCAACCTTGTTTGCGTCCGTATCTGGGACGGCAGAATACCTGCTCAACTCGGTCCCGAGCATCAGATTCAGATACACTATTCAACTCCACCTGGGAAGCTAAATCCAGCAGGGTTTGAACAATTGTGTCAATGTGCGCCATGCTCAAATCTTTCCGACCAACGAGATCCGTCAGTGGTCCACGTTTTTCGGCGATTTAAATCTCGTTTACCGGCAACTTCAATGACATGAAAAGTAACGATGGCAAAGTGGTGTCAGACCGCTATACCTTTTTTTTGTTTTGTTTTGTTTTTTTAAATATACAGTATATATATACATTTATTAAATTCACAAACATTAGAATTTACACATAAAAGGAGGCAAATGACACTTGGCGTCATACCGCCATACCCACAGCAGAGGTGGAGAGCTGCTGACGTCACTTTCCTGCGCCGCGCGCTTACTTTGAGATTGCGATTTCGTTTTCCAGTTGTGGTAACTCTTGTGCAGGGCAGGACCACGAAAATTAAAAAGCAATGCTCTCAGTTTTCTTTTTGATTGTGTCATAAAAGGTGCGACACGAATAAGAAAATGAAAATGCATATAGCAATATTTATTAATGATTTTAATTATGAGTCAAATAATGCAGCTTTGTTCTTAAAATGAAAAAGCATTCTGCTATTGCTTTTTCATTTTTGAATTTTACATTTCATATTGAATTTTGGGAACTCTTTGCTGGTGCATGTTTTGAAAATTAAATCTGAAATGTGTTTTCCTTCATTTGAATTAAGTACAAGAATGAGCAGTCATGAATAAGAAAATGAAAATGCAGATTGAATGACTTATTAACCATTTTAATTATGAGTCAAATAATGCAGCTTCGTTCTTAAAATGAAAAAGCATTTCTGTTATTATATTCTTATTTTAATTTGGATTATGGTAACTGCTTCCATATAAAACAAATACATCCATAAATATATACAATGTGAGAATTGTTTCTTGCAAGAGCTGCACTTCAACCCATGACCATCGATAAAAGTGTACACATCTAATCGTAAACAATCTGCTGCAACCTGAATTTCCACTTCTGTGTCTATAAACCAGTCACAGCTTGACTGATGGCTCTGAAGAAGCAGTTTCCATCAGCCTCTAAATTCTCATTTGTACACGGCGAACCTAATGGGCCATTGCAATCAGAAATTGGAAAACTTGCACGGTCCAAATGAATCTTCAAGTTTTTGCAAAGGTCTAAACAAACATCAACATCAAGGGGAGAGAAGTTACACTCTTCATTGGTCACAGCACTGACAAACTCTACGTCAGAATTATCCATGTCAAAGTGAGGAGTTTTGCTCTTCTGAAGTGACTCACTGTTGCCAGCTGGTGCTGGAATTTTAAACCGTGACCAGGTTCGCCTTGATGAAAAGAACCATGTAGAACCTTGGCTAATCTAATACCAGTGCCATGATCTGCCACTGCATCTTCACTCGTACTAACTGATGATGGATCACAAATCACATGTGCGAGGCGTAGAACGAGCGGAGCAGTCAGAGGCAACAGAAGAAGAAAGAAAAGCCTCCTTAGCTTAGTTGATCTTCTGTGTTGCCTCCTGGACGGTGCTGGCCTCCTCTGGCTTGGTGCTGGCAACCACGGGAGCCACAGGAACCACGGGCACAGCTCTGGTCATCTGTGGCGTCGCCTCCAACTGATTAAAATAAGAAAGATGTGATTTTATGCCAATAAACATAGAAAGGAAAACACTAGGCTTTACACGATCACGATTTTTGTGCCGATCACCGATCAGTGAGTTTAAATAAACCGATCACCGATCCGATCACGTTAGGGGCAATAAATACTTGTTTCTGTACACCCCTTGCCTTCTCACGAGCACCGTCTAAAGTTGTTTGCTTTAGCATCCGTTTCAGAGTTTGCTTTTCTTTTTCTTTCTCCGCGCTGCGTTTCTTGAACTCGACATGCTCCTCCGTGTGTATCTTTTCCAAGTGCCTGATTAAATTTGTGGTGTTGAAATTTTTTGCCAAAGTTCCCCCGCGAGGTACTGTAGCGTTGCATATATTGCAGATAGCTTGTGCTATGTCTGTTTCTCTCACTTTGAAAAACTTCCACACCTCCGACACGATTGTTTGTGTCGCCCATGGATGTTGCTGTCATGAAGATTCAAAGAAACTTTATTGTCCGTCACATAGCGACAGTTCTCAAAACAGGAAGAGGCACGAAGACGAAAATGAAGGTTTTTGAATACAAACAAATAAACATGTCGATGCTGTGAAACTACTTTGGAGGAAATGAGACAGATTAAAAAAGTTTCAACACGACCATGACGTCATTGATCGGTGATTCATGACATGACGCCCGATCACGAACGTTTCAAAAAATGCCAAATATCGGCCGATCCGATACAGCCGATAAGATCGGTGTAAAGCCTAGAAAACACACACAGGTGATGAAGTGGAAATGAATAAGTACAAACCTGCTGCACTGCTGTGACATTGCTGGAGGCAGACTCAGTCATGTGGACAGTTGAACGTGTTGCCCACACCTGCAAATACAAGGACACAAAGTAACGTTTAAAGAACTGCATTTATTGTCCTATCACAAAGATGCACACAATGAAATACACATATCCCAAATACCAACATGTCACTTGTTTGTTTTGGTTTTTGAGGCAACGTGTGCTGATCGACGTCTCAGGCTGGACATCTGGAAGAACATAAAGTACGTAAAGTAACACACTAATTAAACTGTACATGTACTGTACATATGTGATCTTGTGTTGATAATAGGGGTGGGGCGATACGGCTAACCCACGATTCGATACTGTGACGATATTTGGCCCACAATAATGACAACATCACGACACACGATATCTTCGATATCTTCGAAATTTTGCAGACAATATTGTCATAACCCGGCTCAAGAGTTATGACAATAACGGAAGGGACACTGCGGATTGCAATTAATCAAAAGGTTTATTATAACAAAATAGATAATTGTAAGCAAAATAATGAAATATATGGTGTGTGTTTGTCAGTATTCATCAGTAATGTAAGTGTGGATGAGTGAATAATAGGATGTGGGGTGTTGTCAGGTGCAAAACAGAACAGAAGAAGCTGAGAGTCGGCCAGACGCCCATGGCTGCTGGATGGAGAATGGGGAAGAGACCGAGCGGCACACGCAGTCGGCCTTTTATCCTGCGGGGGGCATCGGCACAGATGTCCTAATCGGAAGATGCCACACCCACATCCACCGCTACCTAGAAATGGGAAAACAGCTGGGAGCCACAACAAGTTATATAGAGACAGGGTCGTCACAATATGTGACTGAAAAAGAAAAAAATACCCATAAAAAGGAAAATGCCTGTGATCTTGCATTTATTCCAAAACTTTGTATAATGTACAAACAAACGTGCACTGCACAAGCAAACATATTAAAGTGCATGAACATTAATAACTTTCATGTAAACAAGGACAGTGCTTTCTGGTAATGTAAAGTCAGTAGCAACTTGTCTTATCTCAACTTGGGGACTTGGGATATACAAACCGACGGGAAGATGAGAGAGGGAAAAAAATCCTTTCACTGCCCCGATTCTGAAAATCAATTAAAAAAAAATGATGTAGACAAAATAAATAAATAAATAAACGCGTCCCCAAAATATACGGGACAAAGTGAAGTGCGTCCCCCATCAGTTCATTACGGGACAGGCTTTTTAGTTGCCAAATATGGGACAATCGCGTATTTTACGGGAGGGTTGGCAACCCTATCTAGACCACAGACGGAAATTAAATGAGGTTTTGTCATTTTCCATAAAAAACGGGACAAATTGTGTCCCGGGAGAGATTTTATCTTTCCCGGGACAGGTGGTGAAAAAAGAAAACAATTCTGGGAAAAACGGGACGGGTGATAGCGAACGAGGCAGCTCTGCAGATTTGTAGTGTTGCCATTGTATTTTACCTTCGCAAAACAGTTGTTGCAGATTGCATATTCTTTATGAAGTTTCCTCCCGTCATCCGTCTCGTAAAAGCCAAAGTGGGTCCACACTTTAGAGTGGTAACTTGCGGGTGGGTCTTTGATTTGTTTTCCGTTGTTGGTATTTTCCGCCGTTCTTGCATGTGCTCTTCCGTTGTTAACTCGTCTTATTCACCGGCCGCTGCTTACGCCTACTTGACTCTTACGGGATTAGCGCCCCCACAAACAGGACAGGAGAGATTAAGCCTTAGCCTCACTGAACCACACGGGATTGGACGGGATGTCTGTGTGAAATGCAGTCTCAACAGCTGTTGGTACTGTCTATAAAAAAAAGAGGAGAGGAAATCAGAGTCAACTTAGGATAAGTGTTCATTGTTAAAATAAAAAGTTGCACAGTTTGACAAATACACGATTGGGGGGGAAAAAAAAGAGGGATGAACAGGTTACCTCAACCTCCTGTCCAACAAGAGTCCATTCAGGAGCAGGTCCATACACTGGCATGTGGACAGGACCTGTCACAACCACTCTGGGAGACACCCTGGGCAATGATTGGTTGTGGCACAACACCCCTGGCCTAGGTGAAGGGGGTGCGAGCTGATGGAGCATGCAGCATGCAGACGCTCCACCAAAATCAGTCCTGAGGTGCACCTAAACAGAAAACAACATGTTAACACATATTTGTCATATCAAATGAAGAGCAAGTAAGGCTGAAGAAGGCAAAACTTACACCATCATAACACCACCATGTACAGCTGACGAAGGGGGAGGTGATCGGCCATATACACAAATGTTAAACCTGGAAGAAGTGTCACATAATCAATTATGTAATCACACAATTCTAAGAAATATCTGTTAGCACAGTGTCACTGAAGAGAAAAAAATACAACAAAAATATGTATTTTACACACCCATGCGTGCAGCAACACGATGATATACTTGACGTAGCGCTGTTTGTAGTTCTGGCTTGACAGTCAGGCGAGATGGAAAGTCAAGCACAAACACCTACAAAAAACCCCAAACAAACATAAAAATGCAAAATAAATTCATGAATATTCTTGTTATTGAACTATGGATCATGGAATTACTTGATATTGATAAAACAAAGTGGCGATGACATTCATGTGTTCAAATTTGTTTGTCACAGCAGATAAACAAACCTTGGGCCAGCGGTCCAACACAGTTGCCAGTAGCGCAGCAAAATCCTGGGCGGAGTCTGTTACAAGCCCGTGTTCAAGGTTGTTGCCCGGGGCGAGAACACAAAACCATCCACAAGTGGACAGAGATGTGAGTCTCCCACCACCAGAACAAAAACATAAAGAAACTCGTGGCTTGACAAAATCACGACCCATACCTTCTTGTCTGGTTGCTGGGCCTTAAGAACGAACTTGCACTGTTTTGTCAGTCAGGAGCAAAACGGGCCATCTTCACACCCAGGTCGCTGACCAGTACCGCGCCCTGTGTAAATTGACAAAAAAGAAAAATCTAAATATGTTTTTGTAAGATTTATTTGGAATACAACATAACAACACAGGCAGAACATGAAATCATGAACGTGGAAGTACTCACGACGTTCAAAGTCCTTCCGAGGTGGAAAAGGTGTCCAATCCCGTTTTTGCTCCAGGCGTCGTTTCATGGCCAGAGAGCGACGGAATGCCTTGGTGTTCGGCATCTGAACAATGAAATGAAAGATTGTGTCATTTTCAATGAAGGACAATGATAACACAAGTTTACAGAAAAAGTGATGTTTTCTCACACACGACATCAAAACACAGAAAGGTTTCTGTACCTTTGCAGCTGGAGACGATGAGCTTAAATCAATAAAGCAAAAGAAAATGTGTATGTGTACTCTTGGACCCTAACCCTAATGCCATACAAGTCTATGGGGTGAAATTTCAACTTTGTCCTACAGATATGGGGCCACTTGCTTTTTCATCAGGAGCCCCCAAGAAGCACCCACGCCAAATTTGGGGCTTCTAGTACTTGAGGAACCCCGAAACCCTAACCCTAATTTCAGCTAAGCCTAACCCTAACCCTAGTTTCAGCCTTATTGTTCACCCTAATTCAATGCAAGTCTATGGGGTGAATTTTCAACTATGTCCTAGAGACTTGGGGCCACTTGCTTTTTCATCAGGAGCCCCCAAGAAGCGCCCACGCCAAATTTGGGGCTTCTAGTACTTGAGGAACCCCGAAACCCTAACCCTAATTTCAGCTAAGCCTAACCCTAACCCTAGTTTCAGCCTTATTGTTAACCCTAATTCAATGCAAGTCTACGGGGTGAATTTTCAACTTTGTCCTAGAGACATGGGGCCACTTGCTTTTTCATCAGGAGCCCCCAAGAAGCGCCCACGCTAGATTTGGGGCTTCTAGCCAATGAGGAAAAATTTGGAGCAGACAGGACAGGGTTACAGCTGAGAAGGCACTTAAGATCCTCAAAGGACTGTTGCCACTCACTAGACCAAACAAATGGTTTCAATGGACTGGTTAATTCTTCTCTCGTGGCCGGCAGCTCCACTGCCTTGGTGCTGGAGATGCCCGCTCAGGGGCGCCGCCAGGAATTTTGGGCCACCTTCAAAAAAACAAAAACAAATGGGCCTCCTGTGCGCAGCGCTTGTCAAAAGCACATCACTCAAAAAATACAGTATAGTTCAATAATAGTGCTTGAGTCCATCTTTGACAGTGTCAATGTATTTTTATTGTGAATTCGCCACAAAGCAAACTCTTAACATTTATGAATGATTCATGAAAAAAACACTTGATGTCTCTCGGACAAAGTTGAGCTTTGACCTTCATAGACTTGCACTGCATTAGGGTTTAGCGATAAGGCTGGAATTAGAGTGAGGGTTTCGGGGTTCCTCATGGGCTAGAAGCCCCAAATTTGGCATGGGTGTGTCCTGGAGGATCCTGATGAACCTGAAAGTGGCCCCATGTCTCTGGGACAAATTTGACCTTTGACCTCCATGGACTTGCATTGAATTAGGGTTAACGATAAGGCTGAAACTAGGGTTAGGGTTTTGGGGTTCCTCAAGAACTAGAAGCCCCAAATTTGGCGTGGGCGCTTCTTGGGGGCTGATGATGAAAAAGCAAGTGGCCCCATGTCTCTAGGACAAAGTTGACCTTTGACCTTCATAGACTTGTCATTAGGGTTAGCGATAAGGCTGGAATTAGAGTGAGGGTTTTGGGGTTCCTCATGGGCTAGAAGCCCCAAATTTGGCGTGGGTGTGTCCTGAAGGATCCTGATGAACCTGAAAGTGGCCCCATGTCTCTCGGACAAAGTTGACCTTGGACCCTCATAGACTTGTGTGGCATTAGGGCTATCGATATGTGATACAAACCTGGTGAGTTTAAGACTTAGTGACTCTACATACATGAATGTATGGGGTACCCCGTCCTTACTTTGTTCCAACCTTCCCTCCACAAACCTGGCTGTCCAGTGCAGAAGTCAAAGTGAGAGAGAGAACAAAGAAGGAGGAGGGCCTGTGACGCCACTGCTGATTGGCTCGTTGGTTGGTTGAATGAGCCAATTCTAGAGCTCCCCTCGGTGTCCACACACTGCAAAATATATCTAAGAAACAAACACTTAAATTGAGAAAGAACAGGCTAGAAACAAGTCAAATTATCTGCCAATGCAGTAAGATATTTAGACTTGGTAAGATTTCTTAAAATAAGACGATATATCTAGGCATTTGAAGAATGGAAAAACTCTTGAAATAAACAGTAAAGCACTCATTCCAAGGACTGTACTAAGTCAAATAAACTTGATACCAGCTTCTCAATTCTTTTTTCACGTTTGCTTCTTTCTTAATTTGAATGAAAATATCTTAAAACCAGACCTACTAACAGTGCAATTCTTCTTAATTTAAGTGTTCACAATATTAGCTTTTTTTTTCTCAAAATGAGACAAAGCATCCACCCCCCCTACGCCCACTCCCCCCCCCAAAAAAAAATAATTCAGCAAACAGAATTAATATTGTCAACAACTATTTATTCACTTAAATTGCTGACAGTGCCTTCACTGCCTTGTAATAAAAACGTCACAAAGGCATTGCATCTTAAAACAATCTCAAGCAATCATTTCTAGAACACAAGTAACAATTGTTACAATATTCACCGTCATCATTATTGAATATTGATTCAGATTCCCTGACACAAAAAAAACAATAACAGTATGGGGACAGCATATAGTGTTGTGTTCCTATCACCACTGATAACATGTTTGTTTCAACAGACTCCCACCCACCCTCAAGTTACAACTACCAGGGGAGTGTATCACTACCTATGCCTAGTACACAGCTCTACTCCCCAATAAAATCTTTCCATTCTGCCATGGTCTTTTTTGTATGAGGCTGTGGTGTCTCACTCATGGATAGTGTCCTGTAGCACTTCTGTCTGAATGACAGAGAGAAGGGTTGCCACACACTTTTGGATATGTGAGGTGCAGGACATAGTAGTAACCCATCAGATGAAGCAGACCGTCACTCAAGTCTTCCGTGGCTCCAAGACAGATGAGACAGCGGCTCCCATCAAACAGCAACACAGAGGTGCAGAAAGACCTCTTCTGCGAGTACATTGTGGGATCTTCTGTTGGCTAAAGAAAAAGAAGAAGGAAACGCCACATCCATGCATGGAACTATGAAGTGTTGAATGTGAGAAAATGCAAACAAACTTTCACCTGAATGACATGAAGCAGTGCCTCACTGGCATGTCCCAGCTTCTTCGGTGGTGGACTTGGTGAAGGAAAGAGTGTGGGGAGTGCCCTGAGCAGCGCGATGGAATATTCCACTGGAATAGAAGAAATCAACTTTGAGTTCAAAGTTAGTCTTCCTAAAAATGAGTCTTATTAGGTTTGTGTTGATCACAAAAAAAATCTTATTTTTTCAGCATGAAGAGTATTACCATTCTGCATCTATTCATTCAGCGCAACATAAACCATCCTATGTCCAAGGAAACAGCTACACAGTCAATTAGAGACACAGCAAAATGACTCACCTACATCCAGCGTTATGCGTGGCTTCATCACTTCATTTTTTTTCCAAACACCATAAAATTACACATTGGTGCAGAAGTCTTCCCATCTCTTTTTTTAGTTCATCAATGAATTTTCTGTTGCCCTTATCCAGAATGCGCCGCAGCTCATTCATCGCCTATAATGCAAGTCAGTGTTAAAATCTGCAAAAATGCTTGCTTTTCATCATAAACCAAAACAAGTTAATCACTTACACGATAAAGATCCTTGACACATGGATATGCATCCAGGATCTTTGTTGGCCTTGTCCTGTTCTTTCAGAACATCACTATCAATGAAGGATCTTCTTGCTTGAAACTGCAGGTCAAGAATTTGGGAGACAGCATCTTGGTTGGGTTTTGGTTTCTTGTACAGCTCCTGCAGGGTCTGATAATGTCTGGCCTGTGCTGTCAGACCATCTTTGGCTGATGAAATGGAGGAGACAAATCAGTAAATCAGTCAAATGGATGAAATTGTTTGGAGCATCAAAATATATCAAATGACAATTCAAATGTAAAAATGCCTGTGATATATCATGATATCCAAAACTATCATAACATTGCCTGGCTTTCATACATTATCATTATTATTAAAATGGTCATGTTTCTACTTACGTGAAGTGTGGCCATTATCAGAACTGCGCCCTGGTGTGTGACACAAAATAATTGTTGATCCACCAATTGAGTCTGCATTATGATCTTCTTCTTGGTCACTTGCTGAGAAGTCAATGCGATGCCTTTTCTTCTTGTGGCCCCTCTCTGGTGAATCTCTTGTGAAGATTCTTGTAAGTGCTCGCCTGTGGTAAATAAAATTTCACTCATTGAAAGAACAAATAAAGATGGAAAGTGAACATGCACAGATAAAAAAAAGTATCAGCCAAAAATAACCACACGCTTCAAAATCTTCACACTTTTTTCACAAAAAGTGCGCAAAATAATATAATCACTTACATGTTTCATTGTTTTGTCTTAATCCTTCAGCATGGGATAATACTCCACTAGTCTTTTAGCCATTGCAGTGACTTCATGCTTAGAAGGGTACCGGACCCCCTCTCCTTGCTGACTGGCTCTCAAGATAGAAATCATGCTGGTGACAGTGTTTCTCACCAGCCTGCATCTCAGCTCTTTGAACATGACACATTTCCCCTCACTGGCAGGAAGGGCCATCTGGAAGTAGTGCTTACGAGCTTGCTCCAACTCACTGTCTGTATAGAGGGTGGGCAAACTTTTTTAGCAACGGGCCACATGACAGACCTGCATCGAGTCGGCGGGCCACGGAAGGGGGGGTTGTAGGTAGGTACAGAATTCATAATTCAGTAACTTGGAGCGAATAGCTTCGCCACTCAACTGGCCAAGAGACATGTGGCCTGTCCTTCTCCAATGCAAGCGGGTGGGAAAAGCACAGGAGTTGGTGTCTGCTCTTTTCTTAGAAGACAGCCTGCAATATGATGTTGTAAAGGAAGCAATTTTTTCTGCTTATGAGCTTGTTCCTGAGCCCTACTGGCAAAAATTTAGGAACCATAGAAAATCTAGTGGTCAAATCTTTGTCGAGTTTGCATGGGAGAAAAGCAACCTCTTTGATAAATGGTGTGCAGCTAATGATGTCAAAAATGACTTTGAGTCACTCCGTGAGCTCGTTCTTTTAGAAGATTTTAAAGACTCTTTGCCAGAGAAGGTGGTAATGTTCTTGAATGAACAGAAAGTGTTGTCATTGTCCAAGGCTGCTGTCCTCGCAGATGAGTTCGTGTTGACCCACAAAAATGTCATCTCATCTTCCCCCCCGATCGGACAGGCCTTCTGCTTCTCGTCCCACAAGAGCCGAGTCTAGCCACCTCCCCCTTGAAAAGGCTAGAGGGAAGGGACTTCTGGTTTGGCCATAAAGCGGTAGACTGCGCGACACCAGGGCTCTCGACCGTCTAGGGTAAAAACTCCCCGAAAACTTGAATGACTATTGTCAGATATCATATTAACTACAAAGTGATCAGGGGAACGTTGGAATGGGAAGGAAAACTCGATTCAACCAAAACAGAAACACGGTAACAGACAATATGGCGGAACTACCAGCTTGCTCTGAAACAGAGGGAGATGGCGAAACGAACTCCTCGTGACTAACGACGCGAAAAAGGGCTCGGACATAGAAATTATTAGCAAGGAGATACGGGATTTAAAAACGGAATCAAAAGAAGTCCTTCGCACGTTTGGAGAAACACTGAGGAACGACGTGGAAAAAGACTTGGACGACTTCAAAGACGAAATAAATCAACAACTTGCGAAAGTCATCACCGAACAGGAGCTCCAGACCGGCAAGATCAACGAGGCTGAGTCGCGGATTGAAAAGCTAGAACGTTGGGCACAGGAAGCTAATGACGCTCTGGTCATATCACAGAACAAAAAGCTCTTCAGGACAAGTTAACTGACCTGGAGTCCAGGCCGAGGAGAAACAACCTACGTATCTATGGAGTCACTGAAGGAGAGGAGGGAGAATCTGTGGCCAAGTTTGTGGAAGACCTGCTGAAAAGCGAACTGCACCTGCCAGCAGATTTTAATTTCCAAATTCAGAGAGCACACCGCTCATTTGCACAGAAGTCAGCGGACGGTGCCCAACCGAGACCCATCATTGTTAACTTTCTGGAATTTACTACCAAAGAGAGGGTCCTGAGAGAGCTATGGACAAAGAAAATAGAACTGGGGAATAAAGTACCGTCATTCCATCACGATTACGCGACAGAGATGGTCCAAAAGAGAAAGGAGTACAACACTGCTAAAAGAATCCTGAAGGAGAAGGGCATCCGGTTCCAGACGCCATTCACCAAGATGAGGACCCACTGGGATACGGGAACTCGAACCTACAACAGCGCAGAGGAGGTAAAGGAGGAATTGGCGAGACGCGGCCTGGCGGAGAAGACGGCGGTGGCGACGGGTGCGGAGGGGCCTGCGGCACTCGGTGCCCCGCACTACGACGGAGTGGCAGTGCAAGGAGGGATCCTGGAGGGGCTACGCATCAGCAGCGACACGAGCCAGAGAAAAGCTACAAGAGTTTCAAAGATTCTTTGATTAAATTCAGAGAATACAGGGAAGAAAGCTGGTAGGGATGTTCTAGTATGACCGGTGTTTTTAGTTGAGAAATTATTCAAATTGAATTCCCATGTTAATAGAAAAGAGACTGTGGGAAGTCCGGGTCGCTCCTTTTTTTCTAACGTTGGACTCATTTAGAACGACTAAAATACTCATTGCAGGTTCAAGTGTCATTTCTAAGTTAGGTTAGATTTTTGACTGCCTTCACGCGGGCCGGACAGAGACACGCCGTAGTTTGGCCATGCCTGATCTACAGGAAACACATCTCTCTCAACAAGAGCACGACACACTGAAAAGATTTGGATATAGAAATGTTTTTTTTAGCTTGTTCAGGAAAGGCCCAAAGAGAGGTGTCACAATATTAATCTCTAATTCTATCAGTTTTGAAGTTGTTAAAAAAATAAATGACAAAGAAGGGAGATATGTAATAGTCAAAGGGAAATTGGATGATAACTCAGTTACTTTGGTCCAGGGTTGGACAAGTGCTTTTTGAAATCACTGTTTGAGATCATAGCTGTGGAAAGTGAAGGAATCTTAATATGTGCAGGGGATTTCAACATGATTTAAAAGCTAAACTCGACACAACTAATGGCAACAGAAGTCAGACCCGCCTGTCGAAACTTGTCAACGTCTCTCTAGCCGAACTAGGGATGTTTGATGTTTGGAGGGACCTCCACCCGTTACAGAGGACTATTTTTTTTATTAACATTACAGACAGATACAGAATAGAGGAATGTAAAATAGGAACGACTGACTTGTACTGACACAGTATTAATTACCTTATTATTTGTCTAAATAAGAGGAAGAAAAACACACTTTGGAGATTAAATGTGGGTATGCTAAATAATCCAAAAACACTGGAGGAGGTTAAGAAAGAGATTAAATGCTCTATGGAGGAGAACATAGATAGTCCAGTAGACACTACCATACTGTGGGACACAATTAAAGCTGTGATGAGAGGGAGGTTAATAGCGAGGGCAGCCTATCAAAAAAAGACTAGATGTGGCGAAAAATTGGGGTGGTGGTGGGGGGGGTTGCCTGACAACGCCACCTGGGGAGTTGCACCCCAGGAAATAAACTATAATAAAATTCCACGGGCTACACAGGTTCGTTACGCTTTGAAATTTAAGAGGACGAGACGGACTTCCAATGAAACAGCTTTATTTGACAACAATTTAAAATAGACCAAGTTTAGCTGCCCGAGTGTCAAAGAAATAAGAACCATACCAAAAAGACTGTTCAACATAAGAAAATAAGGGGAACAGGGCCAAAGAAACCAAAGAAAACTCAAAAAAGGGAATAAACAAAGCTAAGGAAATCACTACAAGCCAAAATTCACGCTATGCCAACTCCTTATTTATTCTTCGCGCACACACACACACACACACACACACACACACACACACACACACACACACACACACACACAGGACCAAAACCCAAAACAAAAAGGTAACGATCACTGGGGAACAAGATATTAATGAACTAAAAAAGGAAATCAAACTATAACAAAATCGCTACTCAATAGAAAACCCAAAGTTTCACCAAAATTTCACAACAAAACAAAGAAAAGAAAACCAACCAAAGAAAGTGGTTACGCTAACAAAAGAAACAGACAAACTGAATTGTCTAAACCAAATAAACCAAAATCAAAGGAAAAGTGTCCGCGTTGTGTTGTTGTGTTGCTGTTGGAGGGCTACAACAACACAATGTCTTCGATGCTACGCTTTGTGCCGTCGCCACGGACCCCAAACTCTCGTTCTTGTTGGATGCGGGTTCTGCGCAGACTGGTGGGAGAGTTTGTGTACAGGTTTTGCAAAGGAACGGTGTCTTCAGTTATACACACGCTCATTAAAGAGCCGACCGTGGAGGAAGCTTGTGCCGTTTCCAGCAGAATAACAGCGAAATTATCGAAATGAAAACAAATCAGAAAAACATCTCTTTGCTGTGCTTTTATTTACAAGTTGAAATTCTTCTAACTTACAAAAAATGTGAACGAAAAGGTAGAAATATAAATACGAACAAATACGTATTTGTTCAGGGCTGCGCAAAGCCGGAGCCCTGCATTTGCTGCGCTACCCTTTTAAAAAAGGTCTCTGTTGTGTGTAATTTTAATATGTCCATCTCTTTTAGAAGAGAAAGCATCGCCCCGGTCTCATCCTCTCTCCAAATGTCAACATTCTTATTCGCGTTTGCTGGTTGTTTCACGCCGTCTGTTTTGTTAGACGACGTAGTTGTGCGGTGGCGCGTGCGCACTTGCGTTGTCCAGTTAATCGTCCGACTAAGGCGTATACATGGCCGAGAAATTAGAATTCCAATCGCATTATCTGGGTGTCTCAATCGGAGTTCTCCGATTCCAATCGGAGTTCTCAAACTCCGATCAGAATCGGACTAAGGCAATAATTCAAATTTCTCTAGTACCATGTAAACGCACTGAGGGACGCAAAAATTGCACTCCGGCGCAGGTGTGATTGATGACGCGAAGGTGGGGGCAAACCCACCTGCCACATAGAGAAGAAGGTTACAAGAAGCTGGTAAACCAATGAACAACTCTGGAACAGCAACACAAAAGCAATAAGGACGATACAGTGTCACAACAAATAATCGGTGTCAGAAGGGAAATAGACGATGTCTTGAGGCTAGATGTTGAGAAAAAGCTGAAATTCATTAAACAGACCCACTATGAATCAGGCTGTAAATCAACCAAATATTAAGCAAGAGGAATAAAGGCCCAGCAAGCTTCTCATGCAATATGTAAAATTAGAGACCCATTAACGAAACAGCTACTACTTGAACCTGAAGAAATAGAGAGGGTTTTTAAAGATTACTATGAAAATCTATATACCCAACTCACGGCTAAAGAAGATTGTGAGATGAAAGAATTCCTTGACTCATTGGACCTACCAGCCATTGGAGATGAGCAAAATAGAAAACTCATTTCCAGTATAACCAAAAAAGAAATAGATGCTGCCATTAGCAGGCTTAAAATCAACCAAAGCGCCAGGTAGTGATGGGTTTCCTAGTGAGTGGTATAAAACATTTGGAGAAGAATTAACCCCGATACTCCTAAATTCTTTTAATCTGACTCTGACAGAGGGCAAACGGCCTCCCTCATGGAAAGAGGCTGTCATTCCAGTTATTCCAAAAGAAGGGAAAAATAAGGAACTTTGTGAATCGTATAGGCCCATTTCAATCTTAAATGTTGACTAGAAGATCTTTACTTCAATCATCTCAAAAAGACTTGAAAGTTTTATGCCGGACTTGATAGATGAGGATCAGTCAGGTTTTATAACAGGTAGGCAGACTCAAGATAACATTAGACGGGACCGTCTAGGGCTGGACGATAATTCGATAACGATATATATCGATCGATAGACGTGTGCTGCGATAGGAAAAGGATAAAAAGTTTGATAGAAAAAGTTTCACTTCCTTTTTCATCATAGCCAATCATGTAGCTTAATATTACGGTCATTTCTTCCTCCAACCAATCGCAAACGCAGACACAGCGGCTCCACGTTGTCGGAGGAATCCGCTGCCAGCGCCAGCACCAAGCAAGTAAAGCAGACCAAACTGGACTTCTTGCAGTAAATACGACAAAGCGTCCAAGCGCCATAAGGACATCACCCATGTAGTAACATGCTTCATAGCGAGGGATATGCTGCCAATAACCACCGTTGAAAAGCTTGGCTTCAAACAGCTTCTCGCCACTCTTGACCCGCGATATGAAGTTCCAGACTGCAAGTATTTTTCAAACACAGCTCTTCCTCGTCTGTACAACGAGTGCAGGGAATCAGTGCAAAACGAGCTGTTAACCGCCACAACTTCAGACCTCTGGTCGAGTCGCACGTTCGAGCCCTATCTCAGCCTATTTTTTTTTTTAAATAAATAAATAAATAAATAAATAATAATGATAATAATAATAATAATGATAATAATAATAATAATAATAATAATAATAATAATAATAATAAAAACAAACAAACAATTCAGTTGTGTTTAAAAAAGGTGGTTGAATAAAAGTTTGAATTTGAATTCAGTGCTCGTGTGTTCTTTATTAAAAGTCTGTCATGAAGTAATAGTATAAAACATCCAGCGCTGCAATTAAAATATGTTTTAAATTTTTTTGATAATTATCGATATCGATCAATATGACTTTTTTTTATATCGATATGCTTTTTTTCTATATCGTCCAGCCCTAGGACTGTCCTATACATAATAGATCAGCTCCAAAAGTTGTTACTGGTGAGCCTTGACTGTGTGAATTGGAGATTTCTGTATCAAGTTCTTGGGAAACTAGGGTTCCAAGAAAAGTTAATACAGTGTATTCAAGGTCTCTACCAAGAACCTACGGCAAGGGGGAGGGTCTGGCGGAGGTGGAGACAATTCTGATGGTGGGTATAAAGGAAAATGGGAGGAGGGGGGGTTGCCTGACAACGCCACCTGGGGAGTTGCACCCTAGGAAATAAACTATAATAAAATTCCTCGGGCTACACAGGTTCGTTACGCTTTGAAATTTAAGGGGACGAGATGGACTTCCAATCAGTCAGCTTTTTTAACAGGTAGGAAGACTCAAGAAGACATTAGACGGGTCCTATACATAATAGATCAGATCCAAAAGCAGGGCCTGCGAGCTGTTACTGGTGAGCCTTGGCTGTGTGAATTGGAGATTTCTGTATCAAGTTCTTGGGAAACTGGGGTTCCAAGAAAAGTTAATACAGTGTATTCAAGGTCTCTACCAAGAACCTACGGCAAGGATAAAGATTAATGGTACTCGTCAAGGATGTTGCCTTAGCGCTACATTATTTGCTATGTTCATTGAGCTGCTGGCACAAATGATCAGACAAAGTAACAATCTAAAAGGAATACATATAGGAGAGCAGGGACATCTAACAGGGCTTTTTGCTGATGATATTATTTTGGTTCTCCAAGACCCGGACAGAACATTACCTCATTTGATGTTGATAATAGAAACCTATAGTAAATACACAGGCAACAAGTTACATGTGTACGTGCTGCCCTCAATATCAGGCACGATGGAAATAGATAGAGGCCGGCAGAGAAACGACTCTCACACAGGCATTAGTCGGAGACATAAGAACTAAATCAGCTCAACAAAGCCAAAATGAAATTATTAAGCAAACACCGACTATCTGGAGTAAGATGGTAAAAGAAAACCATATGGAGGGAAACTACTAATGTGGCCTTCTCTTGATCCCAGATTTGAACCAGGAACCACAGACATTGAGTACAGACGATGGTGGGATAGGAGTATAACTGCAGTATGCACACTCGTTCACAAGGGTTTTAAAAAGTTTTGGAGAGTTGAAAAAGGAATTTGGACGAGGAAACAAAGATTTCTTTCGATACATGCAATTAAGAGATTACTATGATAAAAGAATCAAACCAACATCATCTGGAGAGGGCAATATAGTGATAGATATTCTGATCGAAGCCTGTAAAAAGATGAAGAGAAAAATCATTTCTAAAATCTATCAGGGCCTTCAGAAACAGAACAGCAACAAACGCAGGATACATCAAAGCCAAATGGCAGAAAAAACTAAGCATGAAAATATCAGAGGAAGGTTGGCGTTCCATGTGGGATGGACAGCATTCATCCACAAGTTCAAAGAAGTGGTGAACAATTGTTTGGAAAAATTTGATCGGTTTCTTCATATAAAAAGTAAGGGTGTCAACGTCGCTTTATCGCCGACAATTTTTTTCATCGCGCGATTAACGCACACGGTGCTTTTTGAACCTTTGGCCGCTCCGTAGATTGTGGAAACGGGAAATGAATTGACTCACAGCACACAGTCACACGCTTGCAGCCGGCTTGTAAGCACAACAAAAAAAAAGAAAAAGACACTGAGCGTAGATGAGCACTAGGAAGGACTAACATGGATAAGGCGTCAATTGTAAATGGAAAGTTCCACTTCAAAACCCTGCCAGATGGCAGTCTTGACAGGACAAAAGTGATATGCATTTACTGTAAAGCTGTATTTAGTTTCCACCGGAGTACGAGCAGTCTTACGTTTCACTTGTCTGCGAAGCATACAGCTGACTCGGAGAGCCCTCTGCCCCCTTCTGAGGTAAAGCAAACCACGTTGGATGGTGTGGCACGGAGACCACTGGCCGCGTCCACCACACGCCAACTTTCAACAGCGGGGGCTAAATGGGTGTGGCTACGGCTTGCAGGCCAATTAATGTGGTGGAGGACGAGGGTCTGCGCGATATCATATATATTATACTGACTATGGATGAATATGACACTGACTGGATGATTATGGCACTGACTGTGGATTACTATGGATGCTAAACAGCTGTTATAGGCTATACTGCCTAACTGCACTATATCATTTGAGTCCTGTACTGTATTGCACTGCCCCCTGTTTAATGCACACTTTATTTATTGTTTTGATTTAATTTAATTGATTTTGTGCATCACAGTTTGATGCAATGCATAAGTGTCATCCTTTTGTCTTAATGGCTGCTGAAAAA
>NW_027466068.1:7095000-7145000 GCF_046127955.1 Nelusetta ayraudi | reverse complement strand
CATTCATTCATCTCCTATACCCGCTTATTCCTATTCAGGGTCACGGGGGTCTGCTGGAGCCTATCCCAGCTGTCTTCGGGCGAAGGCAGGGTGACACCCTGGACAAGTCGTCAGTTCATCGCAGGGCCACATAGAGACAAAAAACCATTCACACTCACATGCACACCTACAGACAATTTAGAACGTTCAATTGACCTCACGTGCATGTTTTTGGAGTGTGGGAGGAAGCCGGAGAACCCGGAGAGAACCCACGCAGACACAGGGAGAACATGCAAACTCCACACAGAAAGGTCCCAGGTCCAGGCCCCGGAATCGAACCCACGACCTTCTTGCTGTGAGGCGGCAGCGCTAACCACTGCACCACCAACTATTTCATTACTTAATTGAAAATGCCATTTTATTTCATTTAACAAAGCATATCATTATTTCATCATGCATTTAATTGTTTTGTGGTCCTGTGTTTTAGTGCTTCATAATTGTATTCTGTTGTCAAATTTGCCCATCAAAGTCAGATTAGTAATCCTGTACATCAGTTTAAGGAAAACCAATTCTAGGTAATGGATTGCAGATCTTGTAGTGACCTGTTACAATGGAAAGAAATGTATACATAATAAGTACGTCTGTGTGCCCGATATTTTAGCTAACACTAAACTTTCTGCACAACTGTCTGCATTGTGCTTTTTCTTCGGCCACAGAGAACAGAAACGTCTGTAGTTCTTTGTTCACCCATGGTACAGTTTCATAAGCTTTTCAGTTTTTAATACGTGTTAATGTAAAAATCCACACGCGAGGCTTTTAAAAATGGCAGTTTTGGTCTTTCGTGAATGACGGCCTTTGGCCAATCAGTGTCCTGAACGTTGCTACATCACCCTTATGGTCTCAGCTCTGCTCGCTTCGAACCCCAACGAGGCAGGTACCAAAATCCTAACCCCTGGGAACGTGACAATTGTTTTTTTCAATTGAAGTTTTTGTTATTTTGTTTGTTTTCGTTAACTATTATAACCGTGGTCAGGACCTCCAGTCAGAAGATCCACTGGAGGACATTTAGAGCAAACAGTCAGACAACAGCAGCTGAAAAATGGAGTTTGGATGCTTTCAGCTTCAAGTCGTGGACAGAAAATGATGCTCACACTGTCACACTGATGTTTTCTTCTCCAACCTTCTCTCAGCTCCAGAGGTTGGTGGTCTGCAGGAGCTTCTACAGCAGCAGAAGATCAGTCTGGAGAGGAAATGTGAACGTGTGACTGAAGGTGAAGAAGCAGGAAGTCAAACTCTCCTCAACAGCATCTACACTGAGCTCTACATCACTGAGGGACTGAGTGAGGAGGTCAACAGAGAGCATGAGGTCAAACAGCTGGAGACCAAGAAGACCAAGAAGACCAAGGAGATCCTCCACGACCGTCCAATCAGGTGCAGCCAGATCTTTGAAGCCTCACCTGAGCAGCAGGGACTCGGGGAGTCAGAGTGGTGCTGACCCGGTCTCTGGGCTGGACTGGGAAGCCTTGGGGTCCCACTGGTGGAACTGGAGGAGGTGACTGGGTCCAGGGAAGTCTGGGGGTCTCTGCTGAGGCTGCTGTCCCCGAGACCTGCCTCCGGATACGGCAGTAGAAGATGGATGGATGGATGGATGGATGGATGGATGAATGCCAGGTGATAGAACATTTCATAAAAACAGACTCTGCATTATAACTTCTATTACACTCTAAAAAACTCACTCCAATATAACTGCACTCGTCCTTCTCTCACATTACATTGGATCACAATGACCAAACAACACAACAAAGACAATGATCCAACTGTACTGCCACGTCCAGACTCAGTGTAGGTCTGTAGGCCTCTTGGACCTTCATGTGAACCACTGCGTGTTGACTGGAGGTGAAACATGACTGACTGCTGTCCTCCTACCTGGACAATGCAATCTCACTTTCATTCTGCTGCAGATGGCCATTTTCATTTTACACCGTCCAAATTTACAGCTCAGGAAGCTGGGACGAATTCCAAATTGTGTGCAGATACAGGCCTACACTTCAAATAATTATGAGAAAAATCCAACGTAAAGAGAGCACTTCCATTAGGAAATAGTCAACATGAAATTTCGTCCTCTACTGACACCTGCTGGTCAAATTGAATAGTTGCAAATATTGTGAACAAGTTGTCATCTAATTCTAATCCTAAACAATATGGCCATTCCAAGTCAAGTATTAAGACAATTAATCAGGTTTGTACTGCTTGATTGAACACATTCATCCCGTTCCAGTGCACTAAAACCCACTTCCCTTCAGGACCGTGTCAGCGAAGCCAAAACTTCCTTGAGTGACGTTGTGTCCCAGCATGCAATGCGAGCTAGCGATTTCACAATACTATTCCATCACAAACATGGATGTAAAAAATAAAAAGGGACGAAAAATGAAACTTCAGGAACACCAACCATTGCAATACAAGCAGAACTGGGCCGAAGTTTTATATTATGTACACTATAATACAGCCTTCTGGTGGACAAGCCATACTATTTAAGCCGTGTCCTCCTATGGAACTTCCGTGGGTGGAAGCTCATCGTAGAGGTCACGTGCTGGTTGCGCGTCACTCCACCGCTCACCTCGGGGCCCTTGCAGGGGATCTGCAGGGTATCTGATTCAGTTGAGTATATGGAAAATATGGGTCGATGGTCAGTTGTAACAAGAGAAGCTTGCTGGCAAAAATAATGTACTACAAGTGAATGTCACACTTTATTTTTTTAAAAAAAACAACATCATGATAATCGAATACAGACACACACCCGCATCCAACAAGAACGAGAGTTTGGGGTCCGTAGCGACGGCACAAAGCGTAGCATCGAAGTGTTGTTGTAGCCCTCCAACAGCAAACAACGTTCTTCTCTGCCTTTTAAAATAACCAGGAGCACAAGAAATAGGGTACACCTTATCTGCAAAGCAAGTAACACGTACATTATGAACTATCGTTCCATATCATAATAGATTTAATATGTCAACTGAAAGCAGCTGACCGGCTGAAAAGACTCACTCCACCCCCTAGTGTTGTGAGGAGGACACGTTCCTGTCAATAATTTGAATTTCTCAGCTGCATGGATACGGGGACCAAGCTGAGAACTCCGATTGGACGAGAAAACAGAATTATTGCTTAGTCCGATTAAGCTCTGCATGTAAACACACTGATTGATTAACATGGGCGCTGAATGGAAGCGCTCGGCGCTTCCACGTCCAGTGTGAACCGGGCGGAACTTTTCAACATTTTGACGTGGCAGATGCGGGACGATCGTTTTCTATCAGGAGTGTGCACTACATAATCTGTAACGGAAAGTTTGCGCTCCACGACATACGGACCAGAAAAACCAGCCTGCAAACGGGAACCGGGTAACGGCAACAATACCAACACTCGGTCGCCTGTCTCAAAAACTCGAGCCACAGCTTTCTTGTCAAACTGCCGCTTCATTTTAGACTGGCTGGCGACAAGAGTTTTGTGAGCAATTTCACAAGCACGATGCAAGCATTCACGAAAAAAAAAAAAAGACGTAATCTAACACATTATTCTCGACTCATTTAACATTGGAAAGCCACTTACCCCTTAACAGACGTGAGGGTCCTCTCACCGAACACTAAATCAGCTGGGCTGAACCCGAGGGACTCTCACACATACAATCGACGGCTCATTTTAACCCCCCCCCCAGATAGATCCCTAGATAGTACGTTTGATAGATGGATAGAAATAGATAAGTTAGTTAAAGTTACACACACACACAAACACACGCACATATATATGTATATATATATATATATATATATATATATATATATATATATATATATATATATATATATATGTATATGTATATATATATATATATATATATATATATGTGTTATATATACATATATATATATATATATATATATATATATGTATATGTATGTATATATATATGTATATGTATATATATGTATATGTATATATATGTATATGTATGTATATGTATGTATATATATATATATATATATATATATATATATATACATATATAAATAAACCTCTTTCAATGAACTCCAAAACATACATGGTCAAAATCCATATTATTATGTTGTTGTTGTTTTTAAATGCTCATACAAAACAAAAATAAAGTGTGACATCCACTTGTAGTACATTATTTTCGCCAGTAAGCTTCTCTTAAGACTGACCACATACAAAACAAAAAGAAAGTGTGACATTCACTTGTAGTACATTATTTTCGCCAGTAAGCTTCTCTTGTTAAGACTGACCACATTGACCCATGTTTTCCATATATTCACCTGTATCAGATAACCTGCAAGGGCAACGACCTTGTCTCAGACCTTCCCCGGGGTGATCGGTGGAGTGACGCACAACCAGCACGTGACCTCTACGATGAGCTTCCACCCACGGAAGTGCCATAGGAAGATACGCTTTAAATAGTATGGCTTGTCCACCAGAAGGCTGTATTATGGTGTACATAATATAAAACTTCGGCCCAGTTCTGCTTGTATTGCAATGGTTGCTGTTCCTGAAGTTTCATTTTTCCCCTTTTCCCTTTTTATTTTTTACATCCATGTTTGTGATGAAATAGTATTGTGAATCGCTAGCTCGCATTGCATGCTGGGAAACAGCGTCACTCAAGGAAGTTTTGGCTTCGCCGACACGGTCCTGAAGGGAAGTGGGTTTTAGTGCACTGGAACGGGATGAATGTGTTCAATCAAGCAGTACAAACCTGATTAATTGTCTTAATACTTGACTTGGAATGGCCATATTGTTTAGGATTAGAATTAGATGACAACTTGTTCACAATATTTGCAACTATTCAATTTGACCAGCAGGTGTCAGTAGAAGACGAAATTTCATGTTGACTATTTCCTAATGGAAGTGCTCTCTTTACGTTGGATTTTTCTCATAATTATTTGAAGTGTAGGCCTGTAGTTGATGAGGAATCACGGTGTGCTAACGCTACTCAAACAGCTTAGATGAAAAAAGGGAGTGTGATTTAGGTTTGTGGTTCATTATGACAATCTTGGACTTGCAAGACTGAGGCGATGGTTCAATTCCCATCAATGTGTATTATATATGTGTTATTTAGCTCATCTATTCTACATTTTAAATAGATCACATTTGACATCTGACCCACTGAACACTTACTATTGAACATATTTTTAAACTATGGGCTATTTAGTCTTGTTTTAGGATATAATATAATTCATTGCACAAACTGTCAGGCTAAGTATAAGAGCTATAGTCTACTACAATCAGTCGTGCCAAAAAAGAGACATTGTCTTTATTTTTCATTTTTATTTTATTGTGTCAGCATTGAACCATACAAGGGCATACAATGAGGATACTCATTATAATATTGATGAAGTGTTGTTTCATGTTTTGTTGGCTGTTTCAAGGGTTTATTTAGTTTGTTGTGACACAATCTAAGGTTCAATTTGTAAAGAAATAAAAGTTTTTGTGAAAAAAGATAGTGGTCAAAGTGATTGATATTTGTGTTTGTGTTTTTTGTAGTCTTGTCTGGATTTGTCCTGTTCGTTTCTGGTCTGTGTTTGTGTTCCCACTCTTGGCCTTCACCTTGTCGTGGTGAGTGGGCTTTTAACTAAGACAGGCCAATTATATATATTGTGTGAAGCCAGCAAAACAGTCATTATTATGAGAATTACAACTGAAGCACACTAAATAATACACCATAAGTCACATTTTGCTTTTCTGTTTTTAATCTAATGTGTGTTATGTCAAGCCTCCACAGTGGCGTGCTGCAGTCAGGATGAGACGAACAAGGTGAATGGATGGACGGATTGATGAGCCCAGCGAGCCTCCACCATCCACAGACAAGCCAGTCCCATCTTCTACCCAGAAGGATGTCTCTTCCATCTATCTTTGCCTGCCAGGGAAATGCAACCAAACATAGTAATTACAGATGGTGTTGTCTCTGTTAAAGTGACACATGGAAAAAAAAAATATATATATATGTTTTGTGATTCATGTTCATGACAATAACAATCGAACAGATTTTCTTCATTCTTCCAATGAGTTTCGCAAACAAACATGGAATTTTCTATGGATCATACAAATACGTTTGTAGATTATATAAAGACAATTATAAAACACATTTGTTGTGGTTTTACATTAAAGCAGATAGTCAAACGTAAATGTAGCATGGTAATGTTGCGAAGACACATTTATTTTTGTTTTTCTTTGTTTCTTTAGAAGCTTTTATTTTGGTTTTCTGTGGAAGCACAACAGACAACACACATGTTAACGTCCGCTACTACGGTTCGCTCCGCATAGGTCTCACGAGCCACTTGAGAGACTTCCTCTCGAGCGTTATCTACTTTTTACATTTCAAAACACAGATCCATACCCGACTTCGACTTGAACTTATTAATCATGTCGTTTCCCACATTTCCCACATCACTCAGAGACGATACATTCAAAACGTAAATTTAACTCACATACCCTCGATCTCAGACTTCAATTACGAAACAGCCACACATACATTTGCTCTTATTTTCAACCATTTCCCCTTCTCACCTGTGGAAGCACAACAGATAACACACACGTTAACGTCCGCTACGACGGTTCGCTCCACATAGGTCTCATGAGCCACTTGAGAGACCTCTCTAGCGTTATTCCCTGGGGCGAACACGACCTCCACTGGTAGAAGTGGGTAACTGCACCCTGCTCACTGATCACTCTCACACACGCCACAAACCACAACAAAAGCAGGAACAGTGCTTTGCCACAATTATGCTACATAAACACGTCCTGGTCTCCTCTGGATCCTCTTTTCCGGTCCTCGCGATCACTCTCTTGGCTGCGGTGGGCATGGTTCTTCCTTTGTCAGGGCATTCTCTGGCCCAGTGACCCATTCGGCCGCAGATGTGGCACGCCCCCTTTTCGCCTCTGTCTCCGCTAGTCGCCCTTCGTCGGTTGTCGTTGTTCCTGTAGGGCCGTCTCGCCGTGTCACTGAGGTGCTTCATCATGGTGAGGGAGGCACGCTTTATCTTCTTGTCCTCTGCATCGCTGGCCTCCTGCAGAAGCCTCTCAGCGTGCACTGCATGACGTCGGACCTCTGTCAGCCGGGCATCTTCAATCCCCACGCAGCAGCTTGTGTTAACTGCTTTGGCGATCTGGGGGAGCAGCCCTTGTCTGAAAGCAGTGATGAGGCTGGCCGTTTGGTTGACGGCAGTCCTGATGAACGTGGCGACGCTGCGCCGTCGGTGCTGGAGTGCGCAGGGTTGTACGGTGGTAGCGTTGGATGAGGGCAGGCGGGAGGAGGGAAGACAGGCATGTCCAGGAGAGGGTCCCTCGGGCCTGTAAGAGAAGGATACAGACGATTTGGTGCATTTGAATGCTCGTGTGTGAGCGGCTCCTTTTCTCCCTCCTCTGGGGAGTGTGTGTGAGTGTGTGCACCCTCTGCCGCTATCTCTGTCACCCCTGTGCTCCAGCGCCCAGCGCTGTTCACACGTTTGTTTTTGTTTTCTTTACTTGTTTCCTGTCCCTGACCTCTGCTTCAGGTTTCCAGAATGAAAAACACCTTTCATGATCTTTGATGATTTGAATCTCCCACCTGTTTGGGTTTTTCTTTTTTGTAACCTTTCCCTCTGCTATCTTCAATTTATCCCGGAGGTTTCTCAATTCCTCCAAACTCAGTGATCCCCCTGCTGGGAAATCATACTTTTCAACCCAAATTCCCAACATGTCAAGACAATCTGGACCATATTTTTTCCTCATGTCGTCCAAAATTGGTCCCCCCTGGGGAACAGCAGCAGCCACTTTGCTCTGGTTCTTCCCCAGCACTGTCTAGCTAGACTTATTACTCTGACTTTTCACACACAAGTTTTCACAAAATTCCAAGTCAGAAAATACACAGGCGTCCCCGTGCACCCCTTTTTCTTACTCTGGAGCAAAAAGGTGGAGAAAAAACTCACCCCTCTGGTAGTTTACCTACCAGAAGCTTCCGGCTCACTTGTGGAGCGGGAATTTCAGTGTTGATTCAGAATCAACACCGACCTGACAGGCACGGTTAACGTATGCGCTCCGTCCTGCCCCGGGACCGTTTGTAGACGACAATGAAAACAACCCACTGGTCACTGATATGTCTGAGACAAGAACAATTACTTCTCACCCGATCTCTGAATCAGCACTTCCCTTCCAGGTTCGCTTGGATAGACGTGAAGCCGATCAGATCCACTCTTAGACGCCGATCCTCTCGTCTCTGAATGCTTGGTTCGAGGTAGAGGGGGAACGAGGAGTTTCCTCCGTTCCTGGTCCGCGGCCCTCGACGTCCCAGAGTTTCACTGACGGGTCTCCAGCTATCCTGTTCGTGACGCCAAACTGTTGTGGAAAAGAGCAAAGCTACCGATGCAGAAATGCTGAGTAAATAAGTAATTTAATGAACATGAAATAAATGATCGGATATCCGAGGCACAAACAAAGTACAACCAACAGAACAGATGCAACAGGTGCAACAGCTCGAATGAATGCCAGTGCGAGTGCAAAGAGAGAAGGAAGAAGAAGGTCTTTTATACAGTGGACCCGCAGGGGACGAGATAAGGAAGAAGGAGGGGAGGATCAGAGGAGACAAAACAACAAATACCTCACCCTGGCGGGCCACGAGGAGAATGTCTCCAGAAGGTTATACAGTGAAACTAACAGATTACACAGGAGGCCAAGAATACTTATTTTCCATTACATGGTTCAAGTGAACCGCTGGATTCGAGGAAAAGGCTTCGTCACCGTCAACCTAGTTAGACATAAGCTTTACTAACAATTAATTTAGCATGCTAATAAACAACGAAACAAGGCGGCGTCCATTTTTGTGTAGGGGCATTGAGGAGAAAAACGTGCAGTTAACACAGACATGGACAAACCTGCTGCGTGTCTCTGTCCGGCCCGCGTGAAGCCAGTCATACCCCCTCCCCAACGAAACTTTGTCGGTACATAACTTTGCCGAGGTAGGAGAGACAGCAGGCTCGATTTGTGGCAGTGGCACCCATTCCGCGACTGCTGCGGCATTCGCTGCGACTGCCGGAAGTGTCACTGCTTGGTGCCGGAAGTGTCGATGCTCGGTGTTGCTAGCAGTCGCGGCATTTGTGGCATTTGCTGCGACCGTTGCTTGCTATTTGTTATTTTAATTTAAAATACCAGTACTTATGCTCCTTTATGTGCATTTAAGTGCCGTATTCACTTATTCTTTTACTTTATATGAACCTCTTATTACTACTGTACTTTATTTTAATATTTATGTATAATATTTATTTTGTTTCCTTTACAAAATCCACGTTTTCTATTTACTTATATGATGTATTAATTTTTATCAGTGTTTATTATCCCCTTTTAGAGTTTGTAATGTCATCATTTCAATAGAAAAAAAACTTGCTGCGACTGCTTTCGCAGCTCGGTGTTGCCAACAGTCGCAGCACTTGTTGCGACTGCCTGAAGTGTCGCCGCTTGGTGTCGCTGGAGATGCTGTTATTTGTGCCGCTGTTCGCTGGAGGTGACACTGTAAATGTTATAGGGATTTTACAAACCACTGACCATCTTATTTTTATTTATTTATTTATTTTACAAAGAATCTGATTGCTTGGAAGCAAAAATGTCCTTTAAATAATGTTAGATAATTGATTAATAGAGCGATTGAGTTTAACTCCAGCCTCTCTCTCTCTCTCTCTCTCTCTGACATTTTTACATCATTTTCTCACTGTTGCCTGCCATAAGTGTTTCATAATTTTGAGGAACCTAACCCTTAACATAAAATTTTAATTTGTGTAATGAGTTGACATTTCTAGGTGATGAACTATGCCGTCTTTAAAACCCTGAAGTAAGTATATTTCCACCTTTGAAACACAATGACACAAAAGAGATTGGAAGTCTTTTTAATAAACATCACTCCTCCTCAAATTTCGAAAACACCTTGAGGTGCATTTGGTCAACAACATGTTTGTTGAATAATTCAAAGTCTTCCTTTTTTTCGAATTCAAACATAAGCATTTCAGCTGATGAACATTCCTCATATCCATTCTCCCAGGATTTTAGTTCCACGAGCAGCTCTTTTTTCGTTTGGCTGTCCATGTGGAGGACAGCAGGGAGTTCAAGTGCACCCTCACACTTTGTCCGGCGGCACCAGTCAGCTGCAGCAATGGCATGCCTTATAAGGACACTTTCCTGCAGTAAAGATGAAAACATGGCCCAGGTATTATATTGATGTAATTTCCAGCTATTGCTTAACATTTAGAAAGGAATTACTGTACACCAATAACAAATCTTTCATATTTCGTAAGTAAGAATTCTGTCTTTGGTACAGTATATTGAGCAACCTAAAATCAAATGTTCATTCACAGAAATAAGTAATGGGTATGTGATTGAATGACATTTGTTGGAGCTTGATCACTACCCTTAATTTAGTTGCCTACCAATGCCACAGTATAGTGAAGTGATGCTGCATTGTCTTATGATGACACAAACATACATCTTATGGAAAGGTTATATGGGTTTTATAAGGTTAATGTTATTTTTTGGAATCCCTCAGGTGGACCTGGGAGGTGGTGAGGGATCTCTTGATTTCCAATAAGACACCACTACAATCTTCTTCCAGAAAACCAGAACAAGATAGATGGATCGACTTAATCTGCCAGGTTTTTATTCAGCTCCACTGTTATTTTTTCACAGGAAAGAACTGATCTTGAAAAAAATATACAGATGTCCAGGCTTCAGATGGCATAATTTAACATTCATAATGTTCTGAAGTCTGGAATTGTGTATTGCCATAACGATTTCTGCCATTAGGTGTCACCATTGAGCAAGTTAAGCAAGTTAAGTGTGCTATGAAAGTATATACTTTTATAATAAAAGCTGTTATACAAAATTATTATTATGTTTCATACTAACAAGCAATATCACTTTCTGAGCGCTTATACTGTTAAGTGCAGTAATAGTAGCAGTAATTACCTCTTCTGCATTCTCTGTCTGCTCTTCCACACTGGAAAAAAAAACAAAACATATGTAAATGGACTGGTGCAAAACCACTATTTGCCACAAGTGGCATAATGGATTAGATGATGTCACATATTTGGGAGTATGCCCACAATGCAAATAATGTTGGGTACCTTTTCTCCCCCTTCGCAGATGTGCTCTTCAGAAGAATAGATTCAGCACGATAGCGACACATGTTGCTGTTGAGTTGCAACCACTGAATCAAAACCTAAAAACCCAAAAAAGGAATATCAATATTTGCAACAAGTGTGTAAAATAATAACAACAATAACCATTTTGAATACATCAGTCTTTTATAAATTCATTTTGCAGTGGGAAGCGACAATCAGTGGGACTTGAAACTTTAAATCATGCTTTACTTTGTTGTAGTTGTAGTGTTTCTCAGAATTGTATTCTCAAAATTCCAAAAAGTCAATTTACACCTATAGCTTTTACAGGCATATGCCATTTGTCATTCACTAACTTTTGCTTTAAACATGAAGTCTTGTAGAAATTTAGAATTATTTGCATAACCTCATTAGCTCACCTCTGGCAAGAGGACATCAGTGACAAACAGCTGCTTCTCAGATACTGTTCCAGGCATGGATAGAAGTTTCTCTAAGCGCTGGCTCATCTGCTCTGTCTGGGTAACAAGTAAAGAAACATGAACATGGCATGGTGGTCAGACATTGAATAATTCATGGCTCAATGTGTGAGATTGGCACACAGACAAATTGTGAGATGATATATTCACTCCCCCCACCTAAAGTCACTGAATGCATCATTTCAGTCATGTAACTAGCCTGTAATAGTTTCAAATTCTTTAAACACTTTATTACCCCCAAAACTGTCTTCAGGAACCCTGTGCTCTGTTATTTTTCATCCACCTTTATCCATGTTTTTGTTCTGAATAAATTGTATCTGTTATTGATTTTCTGAAAGTCAATAAAATATACACTTATAAAAAGTAATTACTTGTGTCAGCTAACAGATATGTTTTCAAAGTGACAAATAGTCTATATAACAACTGTAATTTCTCTCCCTTCCCAGGGTGTAAAAAACCTTTGCAATGCGTGTGCATCTTTGCTGTTGAAATATTGTGTGATATTGTGCCGTCCTTAATTACATTGTTTGATTTTAGCCAAATAAATAAATAAATAAGAATAACAATAACAAAAAGTGCAATAAGACAATAATAACAGACAACACCACTAACCTTCAGGTTGTTGAATACAGTGAAATTTTCACTGTATTGTTTCTTAATGGCAGGGTCATTACCTTTATCTCTTCATCTGGCAGAATGTCGCCTACTTTAATTGACTGCAGGATGTTGTCTCTGTTTTAAACAAAACATTGCCAAAATTTAACATGTTGCTTTGAAATAATACACTTTAAATAACCCAATGTATGTAATTGGTAATTGACAACAATATGTACATATAACTAGCATGATGTCTTGAGTGATGATTGGGTAACATGTGTTCAAGAGCTAAGAATCTCTTGTGCAAATAGCTTTCTACGTGTTACAAAAGTAAGTAATCATTGATTACCGGGTTATTTAATTTGGCAATTGTTTATGTTATCCACAGGATTTCCTACTGCTGTGGACCCATAATGAAATGAAATATATTCTATCTCTAATATTTAATGTAAAGGAACTGAAAATGACTTGACACATTAAGGTAAATTCCTCCCTAATGCTCTTTGTCAAACTAATACAGTAATAATGTTGACTTCAGTGGCGGCCATGGCTCTGATATGACATTATTCTTACACATCTTGGATTACATGGCATCCGCAAAAGAAATCCTTTGATGTCCAGTCACCCTGAACACCAGCACACTGGAAATGCAGCCAATTTTTGCAAACACTGCATTGAACCCATGCAAATGTCTTGACGTCTTCATGGAAAACACTGGTGGAAAACAAAAGTGGGAAAGCTTTAACAATAGTCTACAAGACAAGATGCACAATCAAGTTTATCCATTTCATTTGACTTAAGACAAAATGATCGAGACAACTGTGCTATGCTATGTCGACTAAGTAAAGCTATACCATACAGATAAGCTGTCTTTTTTATCTACACACCTGGTTGTCCCAGTTGCTCGCTGGAACAAACATGATTTTATTTTCCATGCCAAGCAATGGCTGCTGGAGTCTTCTTGTTTGGCATCCGCTTCCTGCAGACTTGCTTCTTTTTTTTTTCGACCTTTAACCGGTCTTCTTTAGTCGGTGGGAAGTCCTGTACAACAAGACCTATGCTGTAACAATTTTTTTGTTACCAGTATAGATTTTTGACATATTCATTCATCAATTAGTCTCACCTCAGTATTCAGGTTTTTGATCATCTGGGTTGCATGGTGCAGTCGCAGAGTCCTGCACTGATTCAAGGTCAAGGATTCAAGTCGCCTTGACATCTGTAACCTCATTTTCAGCCGCCTGTTTTGAAAGAAAATAAATTACATTTATGAACCTATAGACCACACATGCACTGAACCGAACATAGTAGGAAACTCACAGAACACACAAAAACACCACAGTTGATGGAGTCCTGCTGCTTCCACTGTGGAGGAAACTTTAAACTCCAGCCTTGGAGTCCACCAGAGAATCTGAAGACATGTCTACAAAGGAAGAAGGTGGCCATCGTTTAGGGTTACCATACAGTTAAATTCCCTTTCTAATAAATTTGACATTTTAAATGAAATGCTACTTCCCCCTTTACCTGAGAAGGTCCATGTCACTGTCTTCAATCCTTGTGTAAATCACCAGGGAATCGTAAATTCGGATTTCTTTTATGATGAAGTCAAACACCTTTAAGACAATAAATGTGTTATCACTGCTGTACATATACAAATGTATAACTGATTTTTCTAGCTCAACTTGCATGAGTTTATATGTAGGTCATTCTATAGATTATGGCTTTAGATATTCCAGCATCATTTAAGGTTGAAGAACAAAAGCGTTTGAGCCAAACTGTCACACAGAAATATTTACCTTTCCAATTCTATTAAAGTGAAACAATTAAATGAAAGCTTGAAAGTTTTGGTGGCTCACCCAAAGAATGAAATGGTTGTCTGTCTCTGGTGTAGAATGACTCACAATTCTTGGCAGGAAAATCTTGTCTGCGACCTGTAGCACGCCAATAACATGAGGTTTGACAAAACAATCAATCTTCGTAGCAGAAGTGTTTTGTTGTTTCGACAAAAATTCTCCTTTCATGAAAAAAGGACCTACGGGAATGTGTTTCAAAAGAGCATCACTGACAGCTCCACTCTTCTGCCATTCACGGTGCCATAAAATGTAGTCAAACTGACCCAAAGAACCACACTAAAAAAGAAAACATCACATCAATGTTTAAGTAAAATTTGTTCAGACGTTAAAAACATATAGGCAAGTAGGCAATTAAAATGTATTACCATGTGCTCTCGAGCCAGCTGTGCTACTCGATAGTTTACCGTCTGTAATTCAATATACGTGTTAAAAAACATATCTGAATTTCTGATAAAGAAATAAAAATGCAGACACTGCAGTAAATGTCATAACAACTCATTTCATTTCACCAGTAAAATGTATCTTCTCTTACATCATCAGTCAGCCATGGCATACGCAGTGAAGACTGTCCCAACAACTCCGGTGGGCAAACACTCCGAAGGTCCTTTGTAGTCAGTGGGAATCGCCGAGTTCAACTGGCCAGGATTTGATGTTCATCCCGAGACCCACTGAAAAGTTCCTTCAGTTTTGCCTTCATAAACACATAAACACATGGAATGGGAACTGTAATCACCTACAACTTATGGCTTCACTTTGGACCAAAGGAAAACTACACAGAGTGTGATTACCTTATCGTTTTCCCCAACAGCATAAGATTGTGCAACAAATGACGTTGCACTGTGTTCCCAGGTCGGTCCAACTTGGGCAGACTGTATGCTCTCTCCTAAAAAAAAAATAAAAAATGGGGGGTTAGGGGAGAAATATCTCCTGAAAAAAATGATTTACATTGTCATACATACGTATATGTTCACCCCTTTTTGGGTCACACCAACAGGATAACAGACAGTTGTACATTCTTAACATTTTATCACTCTGTCTACTTTAATATTATTGACAATTACTCTGTAACATCATATACTGACCAAACTTACCAGCAGACTGGAGACCCAGCATCCCATACAGGCCAATACACAATTGTGTATTACACAATGCGTCCATTTCGGCCTTGAAAGCCCTGTTAATTTTTTCATTGTGCATGTCAATCAGCACCCTCACCGTCTGCTTAAAGTGTGCCTCTTTCATCTGGCACAAAGAGTATTTCACAGACGCAAGTTCTCGATTTAACTGCTCTGCAACAGAAGAGTTAACTTCCGCTCTGAGGGTGGGACATATGTTGAGGCTTCTCATTTTTTCTTCTGGACGTTTCTGATTTTTCTGATGAAACCTGTCATACAGGGAGTATCTGTCATGAATTCTCGTTTTCGGATGTATCCCTGACGTTATGTCCCTTTCTGGCAGGAGTGGGAATGGGGACCTCAGGTTATTTATCCACTCCAAATCAACTTTTAGTTCTTTCTTGGCTGCCAGTTTGATATTTTCAGTTGTTGGGGCACACAGTCTTCCATCATGTGGTTGGAAGGATAACTGTTTTGTGCGATTATTGGTGTGCCGAGCAACCTGTCCAGCTACATCGGAAATGTAACAAGTGGGAAATTGCTTGAAGCTTAGCAGCCCGTCTGTGTGGTCTCTTGCCGACTCCGTCCAGAAGAGAAAGTTCAAATAATAGACAACACCATGCACGCAGGAAAAATGAAGGACACCACCTGAAGAAAAAAAACAACAACATGGAAGACTACATTAATATTATTCGAAGGTAACAACAAAACAGGAAATTCACAAAACAAATTATGACTCACCGCCGGCTTTCTGTAGCTTCACAAAAAGCTTGGGGTACACATCCTTAAAGTTTAAAAGCTCCTGAAGCCTGTTCATCATATCGGCAATTGACCCCTCAGAAGACACACCCACGGTGTAACAAGCGTCCTGGAGATCTTTTTTCTGAGGCTGAAAAAGAGCCATTTACATGATATGAAGCACTCATCACATCAGCATCTTGTACGTAACACCCAGAAAAAAAATATTGTGAGGACTGGCAACACTGCATGGAGGATTATAGTCAAAGTAACAAACTTTGCACAGTACTTTGCATACCTTTTTAGAGTCAATGATCTCAAGTATGATGTCCTCATTTAATTTTTTATTGTGATGCTTGATCTCATCTGTCCTTTTTTTTTAGGGCCTTCTTGACCTCGGTTTTAGGGAGAATATTTCCCACTCTGGTGTTTTCTCCCATCCATGGTGCCAAAGTGAAGTGGCCAACAGATGTACAATATGGATTTGTTAGAGACGATCCTATTTGTGAAAAACATGTTATTATTAATATTATTATTATCATTATTATTGTTATTATTATTGATTTATTTTATTTTCGAAAAAAATATTTATATAGCAACCATTTACAAAGGTTTATAGTTGGCATAATTTTTGCTCTATTCTCCATTTTTTATCATCTAGAGCATGAAGAAGTCCCTTTAAATGTCCCAACTGCAAGTAAAAATTTTAAATTGATTGCAAAGGCATGAAAATCACACAACTTTTCAAAAAAAGAGCACATTCACTGCTATCAGTATGTTATTCTAACAAAGAGGCAAAGTATTCCAAAGCAACAACATTCAGAAGGAAGTTATGATTAAAAATTTCATATGGGCACGGGTTGTGTGTTTAAGTTATCACATATGCTTACATGGGACATCAAAGGCCAGTTTCCAATTTGCATCTCCAATCACCACAGCTGGGTGGTATCCACACTGGTAACAATAGTAGTCATATTTGAAACTAGTTAGGGACAAAAAATGGTGGAAGGCTCTCCTCACTAGCTGATGGTGGTAGCGGTTGCCATTGAAGAATGACAGAGTGTCCAACATGCGTCCACTGGTTGTCTTGTTCTGTAAACACATTGAAGTTTTCAGTTAGTCTTTATGTATACGGGCAACTGTATTACACAAAGGATTTCTGGCTGCCTTACCGCCAAACCGGACAGCAGAAGCTCACACAGTGGCAGTGTTAGAAACACACGGTTGTTAAAGTTGTGGAATCCGGATGAATATTCTTGGAACCTCACAACATTTTTACAAACTGGGCACTCTTTTGTAGCGACAGAGACACCTGTCGATAGAAATAATTGTATCAAATTGTATCAAGTTTTTTTTTTTTTTTTTAACAATAAATGAATGTAGTATACATCAGGTATTATTTTTACATGGACACAAAGTCTTCCATTCTTTACCAAATATTGTTATATCATGATGTGGTTAAACATGCTTAACTATTGAATTTCTTTTTTTAAATTGACTGACCTTTTTTTACATAATTAATTCCATACACCATAGCCTGGGTGGTTGCTATTTAGGATGGATTAAGTATGGGAGGGGTGGGCCCTGGACAGTAGGGGCAGGTGTTCTCTGAAGGTTCAAGACATGATGGTGGTTGTTCCTCCTTTGTCCTGAGATGCACTGGTATTTCTTGCAGGCATGGGATGCGCTTTTGTGCTTTTAAGTAGTCTGTCATTGCACATATTTTCCGGCCATTCAAGTTCTGTGACTCACAGGTAACGCTGCTTTCTAGCATGTGACTTTCCAAGTCATCAATGTCATGCACTTGGATGTCAGAGGTGGCTGCTAGGGTGCCTGGCAACTCCTGGAAAATCCACCACATTCCCATCATGCGATGGACGCAGCGATGAGATTGTCCACTTCCCCGACATTGACAGTTCCACTGCCCAGCCACAGAATCAAATGTCACCCTAGTCGGCCCAAAGTAAGACCAGTTGTCACTTTCATTGGTGAATATAGAAAAGAAGTGCCAACGTTTTGATTGTTCCCCATCTTCCACAAAAACTGGGAAAACACTGTCAACGCCACACTGTACTGCAGCCGTGTTCAGTTTGTCACATTTGTCACCCCATTCAGATGACATCAGCCCTTTGCTCATCATGTCCTGTAGTGATCCACTTGTGAGGACTGCAGGCTTGATGTATGGTTTGGCTTTGGATGTCCTCTCCAGATGTGCACATTCTTTTCCTGGGTTTCCAGACGACCATGCTATTTGCATAAATCTTCTGCACTTGGGTACCTTGCAATCCATTTTCTGTGAAGTTGTGGATTTAATGACATGGATGGGGAACACAGGGCTATGGTCATACTTGGGTGTGACATAAATGCCATTTCTGACATGAACACACACCATGGGTGTGTAGTCAATGTCGTGGACATCTTTAATGTGGCGTTTCAGATTTTTCTGGGCACTTAAAACAGCTGGACAGTGTGGGCAAGGAAAATGTCTATGCCTGGACTTCACAAGCTGCATTTCTCCTGTTGACTCATCTGAAATGTTCTCTGCTTTTCTTTTTGTAGTGCTCGGATTCTTTGCAAAATAAGAGAAAAACACAAAAAATGAACACGTAAACAATTATTTATAGCCATACTCAAAGTATAGTGCTTCTGCCCTGCACAGATACTGTAGCAGATGGGTGGTTCTGTAGGAGAGGATTATGGGCTACAGAGACACATTTTGCTACACAATGGGAAATGAAACTTATAACATTGCAGGTGAAAACACAACACTGTTCACCACCAGACACTCTAATTTCACTGATAGGGATTCAACAATTTTAGGGGAAGGAATTTGATTATTTATCACAACTGGCAGAACAGGGACATTCAAGACCTGTTTTGAAAGTTCTTGAGAATAAAAAAACAACAACATTCCAACACTGTTAATTAGGGCCATATATTACCTTTTCTCTTCTGTGATTCCATACCTGCAGGAGATAGACATTGTGAAAATGCAGTCAACATTAGGATAACATGACAATATAGGCTATACAATCAAGGTAATTTTATGACTAAAACATGTACCCCAAAATCAGAACTACCTAAAAAAAAATTATGAGCATGACATGACATGGCATGACATGACACGACAAAACATTTTCCCTTTATGAAGTAGCGTGTTGTTTTATAATGGTACTGAAAATATGGAGCATTTTGGTAAGACCTGTTGCCTACAGGCTCACACGAATAATTACCTGTTACTTTGAAACAACCTTTGCTGCCTATATGACCACATGTTTTGGGAGGGAGTCGTATACCAACACATTTAATAGAGATATTCAGATGGCTCATGCCTGACTACTTCAATAAAACATCTGATAATAAAATGTCTGTTTGTAGCTTCATTGAGAGGTACCAGTTGTAGTCAGTTTTCTTTTTCTATTTTAGTGCTTTGTAAAATGAATGAAATTATTTGTATTTCATGATTTACTTTGCATGCAGCAATCACAATTGCTTGGTTTTACTCTTACACACTGTCACTATATAAAGATCTTCCCTCCCTGCTTGTCCATCCAACTGCTGACTTAATTTTAAAAGAAAAACCTCCCTCTCATTTTTGAGAATTTTTTAAAATTTGGAGATGTTTTTTAAAATCAACATTAAATGTTTGCTGATGCCACATCAGAACACCTACCATGTATGGATTTTAAATGATTTCCAAATACAGCTGCCCGTGAAAATTCTCGAAAATCACATAATGGGCAATGTTAGTGACTTCTTCTTTTTTGCTTGCAGTTCTTGCAGAAGCAGGCCACCACAAATTTCTCTGAAAAATAGATTCATGCGATTAGTAAAATGCATTAATTTGTCAACACCCAACAGTATAACTAAATTACTAACACAATATGTATTCCCACTCTAAGCTCACTCAACCCTTGAATGTGAAACCCTTGATTGATAAACAAACACACTTGAGTAATAAAAGGAGCAAACTATTGTCAACAATGCCCTCTTGCCATACAGCACAAAGTAAAATTTCTTTTATTGACTGGTTCATTATTTTGGAATTCACAGTTTAATTAAGCGAAAACATCTACATCCTTATTTAATTTTAAGTCTAGACTGAAGTCCTATCTTATACGTAAAGACTCTATATCTTCAACTTAATGATTTCACTTTCACTTTGAGTCTTAACTTTATACTCTTTTTGTCTTTATTATATGGTATTTACCTCTTACCACTTTCTGTGTACATTTTTTAAAATCTATGCATTGCCTCTGTTTTATGGTGCAAATAAAATAAAATAAAATAAAAAATGATAATTATGATCATAAATGATAATAATAACAACTATTCAACATAAAATAAATATTTGAATAATAAGAAATAATAATGAAAATAAAGAGGGTTGTTTTCTTTCAACAAACCAATAGCTGACTTTGCAATTTTTTTAGTTCACCTCGATGGCAGCACTTGTGACCAGCGAGACGGAACCGGGGACCTGAGTGCTAACTCCGAGATGTCGACCGCTCCATCCCTCAACTCCCTCCCCCTCCCCCTCCCCTCCCCTCGTCGACGCCATCTCCGCGATTTCCATCGCTGGCCACCGCAGCCGAGACAACGCAAAATAAACAGAACAATAAATAACATAAGCAAACCATTTTCAACACTTCAAACAAGGGACGATTGTTGAACCTCCATTATAATTAACCCCCCGGGTTACAAATACATTCAACTGTACTCCATACCTTCATTGTTTATAACAAAATAAATTGCATCTTTGACAGAACACACATTCAGGACCAGCACAGGCCAACAGTGAGGCAACATCAGAGAACATCTGATTTGAACCTGTGAAGAACAGCAGTGACGATTACTAGCACCCCTCCCCCATCACATCAGCACACCATCACCAGCACAACATCACATCAATGTTGAAACTAGAATTTAAAGTTGATGTCGCTAATTATTTAAACATTGAATAAAGTTTGTTTCACTATTTTCTTTCATGTAGCCTAGTTGTTTATACAACATCAAATTGACTAGTTAGTATTGGTTGTCGTTCTCACCTTCCATTCTCTGCGCAGGCAATTGAGAGAACAACTGAATGAAAATAAGAACTGGAAGAGAACTGAATATTATTATGTTTTCCACAATTCCTCTCCTCCACACATGCCTTCTATTTTAAACCCATTTTGACAGTTGATCTGGCCTAATGAAATAATGTTTGTGTTGTTATTATTATTATTATTATTATTATTAATAATAATAATAATAATAATAATAATAATAATAATAATAATAATAATAATAATAATAAAGAACAGTCTAAAGAAACCTATTTAGCAAGAAATTGGTCATTTTCATGTCAATGTTTTTGTTTTTTTAAATTAAATATAGAAAAAAGCCTTCTTCCAGGCTGCATAACTTCATTTTGAAGTTTCTTACGTGTAGTTTCCTGTTGCGAGCATTTTGACTTATCTAGGAGGAGCAATCAGTAATAGATATTACTATTTCAAACTAATTTGACCAACACTGGTCACAGGTAGCAGCACAGGCAGTGACAGATCTACCAAACAACAAAAAAGCATCTGCCACGTCGGAAACGAACAGCAGCATCTGCCCTGACCTGAGCCGTGACATCTCTGATGGCACCCCTAGAAGCCATGGCAGATTTCACGGGTAGTAACACGCAGTGGCACTTGCGGCAACAGTGACATGGTCAAGTATTCACCACTGCATACGCTTTCCCACACTTGAAAGGGAAGGGGCTCCACAAATCAGACTGAAGAAATTCACTCAGTGCATTTAATTGCTTTTATTCCACAAGAGGCACAGCACAGGTGACAAATCTTGAGAACATAAAAACAAAAAGACAATTAAAAAAGAAAAAGGTCAGGCTTACGATCAACAAATGTAATGCTAAATAAAACATATTTAAGTTAGCAAGTAAAGTTCTAATTCACACAAAATGGCCTGATTAAAATATGAGCTTTTCCTCTATCTAGGTTAAAATAGGTTAACTCTGAAACACACTGCATTTTTTTTTTTACTGTGTACCTTAAAGTGAGATTCTCGCGTGATGCTGTGAGATTCTCGGACCGTCGGCGCAATCCAAAATGGCGACACCCTGTCAGTAGTAAACAAACTTTACCTGACTATTTTGCCGAATTACATATATTTATAAAATAGATTAAAAACTATAAGAGATAAGAAGCCTGGAGGACGAGGAGAGCTTAGCCGATCTGGAAAAATATCTAGACGACATCTTCGACCGAAGAGTTATGGGGAAGACGGGCAAGACGCCAACGCCAACGTCAACGCCGTCTTCCAAGCGAAGCCGTCCCGAAGACTCCCCCGGAACAATTTCACCACCCGGCAATTCCTCGATTGACATATTATTGTCGATCGAACAAAGGCTCTCCAGCGTCGATGCCAGATTAAACTTAATGGAAACACTCCACAAGGAATTCCAGGCGATGCGCGAGTCGCTGGAATTCAGCCAGCAACAGGTTGTCTCACTAGCCGCAGAAAATAAGGAGCTGCGAGGGTCGGTTAAATCTCTCACTGAGGGAATGAGCCAACTCTCTAAAGACAATAAATATTTAAAAGAAACAGTCCTAGACCTCCAGGCGCGCAGCATGAGAGACAACCTGGTGTTCTCAGGGATCCCTGAAAAGGCGGAAGAAGACCCGGAGAAGACGGTCGCGGACTTCTTAACGAAGCATCTGAAGCTTCCTACGGAGACCGTCAAGAACATCACCTTCCACCGGGTACATCGTCTTGGAGGGAAGAAACCTCACAGCCGCCGGCCGAGACCCATCGTGGTAAAATTTGAACATTTCAAGCAAAAAATGCTGGTAAAGAGCCGAGGACGGGAACTTCGCGGAACCGACTTTGGAGTGAACGATCAATTTCCAAAGGAGATTCTGGATCGACGAAGAGTCCTCTTCCCGATCCGGAAAAGGTTCCTCGCTGAAGGCTCTAAAGCGGTTGTCGCGGTAGACAAACTGTTTGTCAACGGTCAGCTCTACCGCGATAGCGAGTCAACTCCGTGGTTGTACTAACCGTTCTCTCCACAGGCTTCAAGACAACAGGTAATATCGTATTAACGCAGCTTATGCCAATATTGTTGTCAATGATAATCACGTAAGCGCCATTTCAGTTAAAGTATGACTTTTCTTGCATGAAACTCCTGTACATGTTCTATGGGAAACAGCTAAAGCAGTAATGCGGGGCAAAATAATATCTTATTCATGCCACAAAAAAAAAAAAGAATTAGCTCTGGAGTCTGAATTAGTTAATAATATAAAAACATTAGAATCTTCATATGCCATCCAACAGGAAGAAGACGTATGGAAAGAGTTATGCAAACTAAAAACGGAATTAGCCAAACTGACAGATAAAAAAACCAAGTTCCAAATGCAAAGATTACGCCTTGAAAACTTTGAATGCAATAATAACTCTAGCAAATTCTTAGCGAACCAGCTAAAGTCAAACAGAGAAAAAGCAACAATCTCCTCCATCAAAAACCTGGATGGCAAACTAACCCATAACCCAGAAGAAATTAACCAATGCTTCAGAGATTTCTACAAAAAATTATATTCCTCCGATAATAATCCTTCAGAAGCCTCAATAGATAACTTCCTTAATAGTATTGTGCTCCCTAAATTAAATCAGGAACAGGCTACTACAATGGACGCAGATCTCACTCAGGAGGAATTTGAAGAAGCCTTGGCACAAATGCCAGTAAATAAAGCCCCAGGACCTGATGGCTTCCCAGTAGAATTTTATAAGGCACTTTGGCCTACTATTGATCCGACCTATAATAGAATGGCTAGAGAGATCCTAAATACTGGACTTCTCCCATCAAACATGAATTCTGCTAACATTAGCCTCATACTCAAACCGGACAAAGACCCATCGCTTCCGACTAGCTACCGACCAATATCATTAATCAATACCGATCTTAAAATTATTTGTAAAGCAAGAGCTAGACGACTAGAAAAAATTACTCCATATATAATCCATCCTGACCAAACAGGGTTTATTAAAGGTAGAGATTCAACCTCCAACGTACGTAGATTTATCAATCTGATAGATTATACTAACGCCAACAATCTACAAACAACAATTGTTTCGCTAGATGCAGAAAAAGCATTTGACAGGGTCAATTGGAGTTTCTTATTCTCAACACTACAAAAATTTGGTTTCGGGAATTCATTTATATCCTGGATACGAACATTATACAGCTCTCCGTGCGCCTCAGTCAGAACGAACAGCCAGACCTCTCAAAGGTTTAATCTGCAACGAGGAACCAGACAGGGCTGTCCTCTCTCCCCTTCACTATTTGCAATGTTCATAGAACCTCTGGCAGCTGCAATTCGGCAAAATGATAATATCAAAGGAGTCCAAACTTCAACATCTGACCATAAAATAAGCTTATATGCCGATGACGTATTGTTATTTCTTCAAAATACACAATCCTCACTTACTGAAGTTATCAGCCTTATTGACAATTTCTCTTGTATTTCAGACTATTCAATAAATTGGGCAAAATCCACGGTGCTACCGCTTAATTGTAAATTTAAACGAACCACTCTAGCACCATTGCAAGCCGGTAACATACGATACTTAGGTATCAATTTCTCTCCCAACCTATCAGACTTAATACAACTCAATTTCATCCCGCTATTAAAGAAAATAGAAAATGATCTAATTCGATGGAGAAACTTACCCATATCTCTTTTAGAGAAAGTTGCAACAGTAAAAATGATGGTTTTACCTAAACTAAACTACCTTTTCTCAATGATTCCCTATCAACCTCCTGCTCAGTGGTTTAAAACCCTGAACTCAAACGTCACAATATTTCTATGGAAAAACAAACCACCCCGTATCAGTCTGAAGACGCTTCAAAAAGCGAAAGATGCTGGGGGACTAGAATTGCCAAACTTTTATTACTACTATATTGCCAACAGAATAAAGTATATTCATAAGTGGTTCAACCCTAGCCCACATGATGTATCCTGGCATGTCATAGAACAAGCCTATTGTGGTGATATTCAGTTAGCAGACTTGCCATTTATCAGCACACCAAAACACCACAGCTGCATGAAAAGCGTTAATATAAGTCACTCTCTGACGGCTTGGATGGAATTTCTGAAAATCACAGGTTCTTCCCTTCTCCCGTGCGGTCGTATGCCCATCTGGAACAATCCTGATTTACTACAAAATAAAAAAGCACTTAACTTCACACATTGGGCAGATAAAGGTATAACTCACGTAAAACACATAAGAGAGAATAATAATTTTAGACCATTTCAAGAGCTTGTGACACAGTTTGGAATTAACAGTAGTTGTTACTTAGAATACATGCAAATTAAGTCCATAATTAAGAAAAAATTCAAACTTGAACACACACACATGGAGGTCTCTCCGGCTGTACAGTCGGTCCTTAATTTCTCACCTCCTAAACTACTTTCCAAGATATATAAAATCCTTACAAACACAGATCGCACTATTTCTATCCCCATTGCTAAGTGGGAAAGAGACCTGTCTCTCCAGCCCCACTCTAATTTCTGGAGAACAATTTGTCAGAACACCTTTTCACTGATAAAACAACCTAATCTACAATTAATACATTTTAAAGTACTCCACAGGATCCACTACACCGGGCAGCGGATGTTTCAGATGGGCATGACCGCCTCTCAGACCTGCTCACACTGCACAGTTAATGTCCCAGATAATTACCTACACGCTGTATGGCATTGCCCACCAGTAAATAAATTCTGGCACGTAGTATGCAATGATCTATCAGCACAGGTTGGTTACAACATCACAGCCACTCCTTCTTTTTGTCTCTTAGGGGACCTCAGTGATATCAAATCAGATAAGGCAGAATCTCGCATGCTGATCCCCTCCTTATCTATCGCTAAGAAAAAAATCCTCACAAACTGGAAAACAAAACAACACCTGCACATTGCACAATATAGCAACTTACTGTTAGACCACACCTCCTTGGTAGGAATGTCTGCTTCATCCTATAACTAAGTAATAAACAATCAATAGCTGAGGCTGCTGGTTGATGTGGGCGGCCGTGGTCGTGCTGCCGCGGGCCGGGTGCGGTCTGGGGGGGGGGGTGCTGGGCGTGGGGTGCTCGGCTGCCTTGCGGGTTGGTGGGGGGTCGGGGGTTGGGTGCCCCGGCGGGGGATGTCTTCCACGCGGGGGGCTGGGCCTGGTGGTTGGGGGGTGGTGCCACGGGGTGGGGGGCGGCGGCTGGGGTGGGTGGGCGGCGGTCCCTGGCTCTGGGCCGGGGGCCCTCCTGTTGGTGGGGGGACTGGTCCGTCCCTGTGTCTGGGAACTGGCGCTGGATCGTACACGGTGGGGTCACATGCCTGGGGTGGGGCTGCGCGGCCGGCGGCTACCGCTCCTGTGTGCCCGGGTGGCGCCTTCTGCCCCACCTTCACCCTCCGTCTCCCTGGTCGCTGCCGCTGCCCCGGGGCCCTCGGGCGGTGGGGGGTGGCCCCCCTTTGGCTCCTGGATCCCTGTGGTGTCCCCGGCCCCGATGTCGCTGAGGGGGCGTCCTAACCGGGAGTCCCCCCTGGTCACATAATGGGTGTTTTTATTTTATTTTATTTTATTTTATTTTATTTTTATTTTATTTATTTATTTATTTATTTATTTATTTTTCCTTCTGTTTTGGGGATTTGTGTCTTGGGTGGTCGCTGCCCGGCCTTCTGGCCGGGCACCGCGGGGGACTCGATATGGGCGGCGACCGGGTCCCTGGTGGGCCTCCCCCCGGTGCGGTCTCCTCGCCCTTGCATGGGGCACCGACTGCACCCTCGTTGGCGAGGACCTGGCCCCCACGCAGCCAACGACCCACTGACATTATCACTAGGGCTTTGGATGAGGGTCTCCATCGGCCGGCCACTGCTCCATCCGAGACCCTCTCCAATTTTAATAGCATTATAGACACTTAGGGCCTGGGGGGGGGGGGGTTCGTGCACTGCGGCCGCCGCCCTGCTCAGCAGCAGTGTGGTTGCCCCAGGGCCTTACCACCCTTCCATTTTAAACGCACTATAGTCCAACACACCAGCAAGTGCACATATACACACACTGACACTCCTACACACAGTGGGGTCGGCCTGCTAGTGGGGGCTGGACCCGACATCTTTCCCACCCTGGATGGGCCCTGTGCAGTCCGGTGCCCCCGAGGTGCGAGACCGGCTGGGCTTATGGGGACCTCGCCACTTGTGGCGGGGTCCCCCTTCCCCCAATCCCGGGACCGGGCCGCTGCCCGGGTGGTCCCCTTGCGCCGCTCGGGGGCGGGTGGGCGGCGACGACCTGAGACACGGGGGTCTGACAATGGTGGGCGGGGGCCCACGGATTGAGTATTTAATTTTATCTTTTTTAATTATTTATCTTCTTCTTTTACAGGGCACAGGGGGAACCAGGGGGGACTCTCGCTCGGGGGCCCGCTTTGCCGGCGTTGGGGGCGGGGGTGCGGCTGTGGCCCCGGGGGCCGGGGGGTCCCGGGGCGGTGGGGGTGGCTGGGGGGTGTGGGGGGTGGAGGGGGCTGGTTGATGCGCCATACTGGGTCCGTAGGGGGGGGGCCTCTGGGTGCCCGGGCCTGCCTTGGGTACCGATCCTCCCGGTGGGTGAAGGGGCTGGGTCCTGTCATGGGGATGAGTCTGGTCTCGCTTGCCCTGGGGGGCCCCCGTCCGGGGGCTGGGCTCTGCTGCCTGTCCGCCCTGGGTGGTGTCCCTTCTCCTTGGGGTATCTGCCTCCCTGTCATCCTGCCCTGGCTCCTCGTGGGGCGGGTGCCCTCCGGCCCGGGGGCCTGCTGCTCCGGGCCTCTTCCTGGCCGGCTTTGCGGCGGGTATGCCGTGTCCGGGGCCCCCCCCCCGGCTCGTCGCTGGCGTGGGGCGGTTGCGGCCTCGGAGACCACACTAATTGGCAGCCTACTTCCAGTGACGTACTTAAACACACCCACTCCCACATTCAGGTACACACACCACCACATCCATACACACACCACCACATCCATACACACACACACACACGTATACACAGATGCAAACATGCACACACACACAAGTACACACACATGCAAATATACACACACACCCGCACACACGCACACACACACACAAATATTTACAAGCGCGGGTACACTGTTGTACACTATTGCATAGCTTATTGTCATATTTATCCATGAGTAGATTATTATCATCGTTATTATTACTATCAACATTATTATTATTATTATTACTATTAACGTTGCTATTATTATCATCGCTATTATTATTAACATCACTGAATGAACTTGCATGTATGTTTGTATGGGTATATATGCACTATCTGACAATTAGCTATGCACATTTACGATCTGTTTTGTTCTCTTTTAACACAATTGTATATTGTTGCCAGTTGCCTCCTCTACTCCTCTCTCTCTATCCCTCTCATCATCTCATCATCCCCCCCCCCCCCCCCCCCCCCCACACACACACACACTCATTTCCCCTCTCTACTCACCTCCCTATCTATCCCCCTCAGTCCGGTCATGGCCAGAATGTCACCAAGAACATTATAATAAAACCACTGAAGAGGTAGCTCCTGAAACCACCCACATGGCTCACACTCTCAAGATCTACCTCTGAGATTAAAATCTGTCAGCCATCATAGACATTCAGAGACACTTCTGCTTGTCATTATGGCCGGACCGGACAAGGGGGGAAAAAAAAAAAAAAAAAAAAGTTAGCCACCAACAGAAAAAGTTCAAATACAATCTCCAACACAAATGAAACCACTCTGCAAACAACAATAACAAACAAAAAAAAAACCAAAATAACCTTTCCAAAATAAAACTTTCAACCACCGACTTTCTTTTAAAAGAAAACTTTCTACCCCCTCTCTTTACATCAAGCTCAGTGCCCCTCCATGTCAGACCAACAGAGGACTGTGATCAATCGTCAACTGATATTCATCACACAGTCTGTGTCCCCATCTATAGGCATAGTGGTGTCACTGCACATCAGCAAACGCACAAAGCAGAGATTTTGTTTCATCAATGACTGGATTGGAATACTTTTATTAAAAAATAAAAATAAAAAAAAGATTGCAAAAATTAAAAATTTCAAAAGTTCACTAATTTAATCTGTGTGTGTGTGTGTGTGTGTGTGTGTGTGTGTGTGTGTGTGTGTGTGTGTGTGTGTGTGGAGGGGGGTCGGGGGGTCAGGGCACTGAATTCATGCATCCAGGAATTTGTGCAAGAAAACACCTGCATTCCGACTTTACACAGTGAGATGTCTTTTTTTTTTCATTGCTGCATTGTGCTTCCCTCGCTGAGCTGAGCGCATTGCCAGCCTAAACGGTGCAAGTTTCATTCTCTGCTGAAATACAGCTAGGAAACATCTCTCCCCTTCCCCCTGAGTACACTTTAGGCTCCCCCATAAGGACACACATGCAATTAAACTTTAACATGAAAACTCATTCAACACTGTGGGACGTAATTTTTTCTTATTGAAGCAAAGTGCTTCTCTCGCTGAACTGTGCACTCTGCAGGCATCAGCAATGTGTTACGGCCACCGGCCGTCTCTCCTCCTCCTTCTGTCCCATTTAGCTTCTCCCTTTCTTGAATCATGCAAATAGCTGGAGTACCCTCGCCACTCACCGATTGGTGCCCTTCTTGTCCTTCCTGCTGTTCTTTCAGATTCCATTCATTATGTGTTGCAAAACTGCTGGAAAACATCTGTTCTTGTGTTCACGAGCAGAGTTTTGGCTCTTGTACAAGAAAACACCTTCTTACGCATGTCTTTTCTAATGCCGTTGAGTGTTATTAAAGGAGAAGCATTGATTTTGAACAACTTGAAAGCCATTCTGCTTTGAAAACAACTGGAAAACCTTTTCTATGATGTTCCTCAGCTGAATTAAGGCATCTATGTAAGTACACCCCTGCATGCAGATTTTAACATGAAAACTCATTCAAACACTGAGATTTCTTATTCTTTTTTTTTTTTTTTTCCGTCACAGGCTTTTCTCGCTGAGTTGAGAGGTTTCTAAGAAGCAGCAGGAGTGATTTCTGTGCTCCCTTACTCTTAAAGAACTTCATTCTCCCTTTTTCTGAGCTGCAACAGCTGCACGCAACTGTACATAGCTGTACACTTGAACACTCATTCAAACACATGAGTCTAGAGGAACAAACAAAACAAAACAAAGATTCAAATGTGACTGACAATACACCAGTTACAAGCATACATCAAGCAACAGAATACGCACAGTGCCCCTCCATCTCAGACCAAAGGAGGATTGTGATCAATCATCAACTGATATTCATCACACGGTCTGTGTCCCCATCTAGAGGCATAATGGTGTCACTGCAGCAGCAAACACATAAAGCACAAATCAACCACCCAAATGAATCCACACAACAGAAACAAGACGACGCTGAAGTTGGCACCACATTCGCCACGGTGCTTCCGCGTTGCTTCTTAGGTTTCGATTCCAACTTAAAAAAAAAGAAAGAAAATCCGCAATTTGACCGCTAGATGGCTGTGCTTATCCCAACACTTTTCAAACTATAAAATTCAGCAAATCATTATGTCTATGTTGAGGTGGATGGTTTTTTTTTTCCAAAATTATACAGTAAAAATGGACATGTGAGGTATCATTTGAAAAGCATGGAAACTCTACTATCACAGTCAGTTGACATATTTCACAGGAAGTCATTGTTGGCCTTTTGGGGGGGACTCCAAAGTAGACAACTTTGCCATTAACAATATGATAGTTTTAATTTTTTCAGGTGGATTATTTCAAAAACTATATAGTAGAAATGTACATGTGAGATGTCATTGTAAAGCATAGGAGCTCTACTATCACATCAACATATTTTATGGAAAATCATTTTTGGCCTTTTGGGGGGACTCCAAAGTTGACAACTTTGCCATTGACATCACTGTATTTTTCATTCTAATGTATCCTTTCTATTCTTCTCAGACAGGTGATGCTCATCCAGTGATTAAGTCTGCCAGATCCATGATTGGTCATCCTGCACACCGATCGCATTATATATTGCCAAAGCACAGTTACTTTTTCATGCTTGATGAAGGTCCCATGACATTAAATTGGTGAAGTGCAACACGTTGAGCTGGAGTTTCTCTTATTATTTGGAGATCCAAGGTCGGCAACCTCCTCCTACGTACCTGTGTGGACGGGTGTGCTGAGCTTTTCTCCTACCAGATTCCACAGTAGAAATGGACATGTGAGATATCGTTGTAAATTTCATTGGAAAACATATCAATGTCCCCTTTCTGAAGTGAATTTGTTCATCATTAATATTGTTGTCTTATTTCAATCCTAAAATCAAATATTTTTTTGGATGATGCAGTTTTTTTTATGATTGCTCAGGCAATATTTCTCCGAGCACCCTCAAAACAAGCCCAAAATACTGGCTGAAAAAGGCTGAAATTGCTGCAATATGTCTTAGCCCACACTTGTCTTGGCAATGGCAAAGTCAATAAAGTCAAGTAAATGCTTTATTTTGATTGAAAGCTTATTGTGTTGTTAACATATTCTGAACAAATCACTCACTTTATCAATTAATTACACTATCTGGTTGGCCTTGCAGTTGGAGGAGATGGAGGAGGAGGAGGACTAGAAGAGAAAGATGAGGAGCAAGGGGAGGGAGGTACTGGTGAAAGTAGGAGAGGAACGGTCATTGGTGTTTCCCTGACACCCAGTAGGGGTGGGGTTCCAAACTTACAGTACTATACACTAACTATGCAGTGCACATGTCCATGTGTACTGTATAGTTTTTGAAATAATCCACCTGAAAAATGAAAACTATCATAATGTCACTGGTAAAGTCGTCAAATTTGGAGTCCCCCCCAAAAGGCCAAAAATGATTTCCCGTGAAATATGTCAACTCATTATAAAAGTTGAGCTCTCATGCTTTACAATGATGCCTCACATGTCCATTTCTACTGTATAATTTTGGAAATAACCCACCTGAAAAACTGGAAAAATACTGTGATGTCAATAACAAAGTTTTCCATTTTGGAGTCCCCCCCAAAAGGCCAAAAATGATTTCCCGTGATGATAGCAGAGCTCCCATGCTATCCCAATGATACCTCACATCATTTCTACTGTATAATTTAGTCAAAAATCCACCTCATCATAGACATAATAATTTGCTGAATTTTACGTTGAAAATATTTGGGATAAGCACAACCATCTAGCGGTCAAATTGAGGATTTTTTTTTAAAAGGTGGAATCGAAACCTAAGAAGCAACTCCTTATGAGACAAAAAACCCACACAACGAAAAAACCCGCTAAGGCATACTCAACCGATAGCAAACGCAGTAACAAAAAAGAAAGCCAAACAGCTTCTTACAGCTCACCAACAAAATGGCACCCAAACGTCAATCTGGACCATCTCTCTGAGCATGACCAAGAAGTTGTACGGCAGATGCTCTATGAGGAACCGGATGTGTTTGCACGTGAGGAGGAAGATATCGGATGCCTTCCCGGTTTTACAATTAAAAATCCACACCACAGACAGTGTTCCCGTTCAGAGCACCTAACACTCTCAGAAATAGGGGTACAGTACAGGTCCATTTCTGTCCCCCAAGGTACAATCTACACTAATGTACCCCCTTGGTCTAATTATTGGTCCTCAAGGTTGCTGTATGTACCCTTTTGTGGGACAAAAAGGTACATATATGATCCCAAGCAGTGAAAGGTACATATAAGTACTGTTTACTCTAAATATCAGGGTACAATATCAGGAGACAGCCTGTGTTAAATACAAAACCTGCAAATATTAATATAATATTCTCTAAGATTAATTTTACTCATACATGTCAAGGTTTTCATGTCTCCTTTTTATTGAAGCTATATTTTAACTTTAAAGCTACATTTGAATAGCCTTGAAATAAAAGAAATACACGTTTTTGAGTGTATTTGTAGATGTGAATAAGGTTGATACAACTATCCAGTCATTGTGTATTTATTTATAATGTTTAATTTGAAGAAAATTAAAAACACATTTTGCGGTCAAGCGTAAAACCAGTCCGTCTACAGCCTGGCAGACAGGTAAAATGTTCTACATAAGCCTATAACCTGACAGACAAAGTGCAGGTCCAACACCCATTGTAACGGCAGCCCAATGAGGTAGATTTAAAGGGCACCTATGATGCTTTTCCACTTTTCTGAGCTTTAAAAACTGTTACAATGTTGAACCCGTTCGTCAAACGATCTCGATTTCGTCAAATAATGACGTTCATGCGTTTGAACGTGAGCCCTGCAAATTGTTGGGCATGGTTCTAAACGCTCTGTTCACTGAGATTTTTTCAACACTGGGCACGGAATGACGCCATTGTGTGCCGAATCTCCTTTCATGGCCAAGCTCCGGCACACTCTCGGACTGGTTCCGCCCTCCCCCGCTCTGCCCCGGAAGTGATTCCACAATGCGCTGCTCCAAGAAAAAAAATTTTCGGTGTCAGGGAAATTAAAAAATACAAAATAAAAAATACCAAGCGACTACTGAAGCACCAAGGACCACAACCGTCGGAGTGGAACGAACAGAGAAAATGTTGGAGGTTTGTTCAGCCTAATGCGGATGTGATGGAACACCAGTCTGCAGCCAGACCCCTCTCGTCCGGTCGGCAACGGGAGTGAGATGGGCTCGACTCGGCAGAAGTCAAAGTGAGAGAGAGAGAACAAGGAAGGAGGGGGGCCTTTAAACTGTGACGCCGCTGCTGATTGGCTCGTTGGTCGGTTGAATGAGCCAATTCTAGAGCTCCCCTCGGAGTCCACAGGTGGCAGCTAATCTTCTTGATCACAAGCACCACCTGCCATTCTGCATTCCCCAGCTCGCCCCGTAGCCTCTAGGTGGCGCCAATCTTGTACTTCCTTGAGGACATAAGGAGAAAAGAAGAGGAAAACAAAGAAAGGAGCCTCTGGACATGTAACATGTAAGACTTATCGCTAACCCTAATGCCATACAAGTCTATGGGGTGAAATTTCAACTTTGTCCTACAGATATGGGGGCTTTTTCATCAGGAGCCCCCAAGAAGCATCCACGCCAAATTTGGGGCTTCTAGTACTTGAGGAACCCCGAAACCCTAACCCTAATTTCAGATAACCCTAACCCTAACCCTAGTTTCAGCCTTATCGTTAAAAAAAAAATATATACATATATGTATATATCTTTATTAAATTTACAAACATTAGAATTTACACATAACAGGAGGCAAATGACACTTGGCGTCATACCGCCATACCCACAGCGGAGGTGGAGAGCTGCTGACGTCACTTTCCTGCGCCGCGCGCTTACTTTGAGATTGCGATTTCGTTTTCGAGTTGTGGTAACTCTTGTGCAGGGCAGGACCATGAAAATTAAAAAGCAATGCCCTCAGTTTTCTTTTTGATTGTGTCATAAAAGGTGCGACACGAATAAGAAAATGAAAATGCATATAGCAATATTTATTAATGATTTTAATTATGAGTCAAATAATGCAGCTTTGTTCTTAAAATGAAAAAGCATTCTGCTATTGCTTTTTCATTTTTGAATTTTACATTTCATATTGAATTTTGGTAAGTCTTTGCTGGTGCATGTTTTGAAAATTAAATCTCAAATGTGTTTTCCTTCATTTGAATTGAGTACAAGAATGAGCAGTCTTGAAGAAGAAAATGAAAATGCAGATTGAATGACTTATTAACCATTTTAATTATGAGTCAAATAATACAGCTTCGTTCTTAAAATGAAAAAGCATTTCTGTTATTATATTCTTATTTTAATTTGGATTATGGTAACTGCTTCCATATAAAACAAATACATCCATAAATATATACAATGTGAGAATTGTTTCTTGCAAGAGCTGTACTTCAACCCATGACCATCGATAAAAGTGTACACATCTAATCGTAAACAATCTGCTGCAACCTGAATTTCCACTTCTGTGTCTATAAACCAGTCACAGCTTGACTGATGGCTCTGAAGAAGCAGTTTCCATCAGCCTCTACATTCTCATTTGTACACGGCGAACCTAATGGGCCTTTGCAATCAGAAATTGGAAAACTCGCACGGTCCAAATGAATCTTCAAGTTTTTGCAAAGGTCTAAACAAACATCAACATCAAGGGGAGAGAAGTTACACTCTTCATTGGTCACAGCACTGACAAACTGTACGTCAGAATTATCCATGTCAAAGTGAGGAGTTTTGCTCTTCTGAAGTGACTCACTGTTGCCAGCTGGTGCTGGAATTTTAAACCGTGACCATGCAGAACCTTGGCTAATCTAATACCAGTGCCATGATCTGCCACTGCATCTTCACTAGTACTAACTGATGATGGATCACAAATCACATGTGCGAGGCGTAGAACGAGCGGAGCAGTCAGAGGCAACAGAAGAAGAAAGAAAAGCCTCCTTAGCTTAGTTGATATTCTGTGTTGCCTCCTGGACGGTGCTGGCCTCCTCTGGCTTGGTGCTGGCAACCACGGGAGCCACAGGAACCACGGGCACAGCTCTGGTCATCTGTGGCGTCGCCTCCACCTGATTAAAATAAGAAAGATGTGATTTTATGCCAATAAACATAGAAAGGAAAACACTAGGCTTTACATGATCACGATTTTTGTACCAATCACCGATCAGTGAGTTTAAATAAACCGATCACCGATCACCGATCCGATCAGGGGCAATAAATACTTGTTTCTGTACACCCCTTGCCTTCTCACGAGCACCGTCGAAAGTTGTTTGCTTTAGCATCCGTTTCAGAGTTTGCTTTTCTTTTTCTTTCTCCCCGCTGCGTTTCTTAAACTCGACATGCTCCTCCGTGTGTATCTTTTCCAAGTGCCTGATTAAATTTGTGGTGTTGAAATTTTTTGCCAAAGTTCCCCCGCGAGGTACTGTAGCGTTGCATATATTGCAGATTAAAAGAAACTTTATTGTCCGTCACATAGCGACAGTACTCAAAACAGGAAGAGGCACGAAGACGAAAATTAAGGTTTTTGAATCATGAATCATTCGCTCTCGGTGTTATGCCCCGGCCTAGGGGGAACCGGGACACAACATAAAGGCCCCCCCCCTTCTCCCAGCTCTCAAATTAGACAAAGGTGCTTCGTCCACAGGATGGTTTTTATTAAACGTCACCATCATTGCACTGGCGTCAGGGAGGGCATGGCCAAAACAACAAACAAAATGGCTCTCTTATGGATCTTACCTATGAAGAAAACAATCAAATAAATGACAGTCAAACTAACCTCCTTAACTAAAACACAGGAGAAAAGGGTCACAACACAAATGGCTTCCCTCCCCTACGGGCTACGTGGACACAAAGGGAACTGAAATAGATTACAAAACAGAATTGATGGCTGAACACAGAATGCTGCTGCTGCTGCGGCACATGGCCTCTGGTTGGGAGCTGGGAGAAGGACAAAGAGACCGAGGTGTTGAAGTCCTCCTCCTTAAATATTGGCACCAGCCAATCACCTTTCCGCACCTGGAACAAGCAAAAAAAAAGGGAACACAGGATCTACTGCGCCATCTAGTGCCCAAACGGACACACAGCAGACAAAAGGAACTGACAACAATGTAAACCCAAATCTATACATTTACATAACACTCGGATACAAACAAATAAACATGTCGATGCTGTGAAACTACTTTGGAGGAAATGAGACAGATTAAAAAAGTTTCAACACGACCATGACGTCATTGATCGGTGATTCATGACATGACGCCCGATCACGAACGTTTCAAAAAATGCCAAATATCGGCCGATCCGATACAGCCGATAAGATCGGTGTAAAGCCTAGAAAACACACACAGGTGAGGAAGTGGAAATGAATAAGTACAAACCTGCTGCACTGCTGTGACATTGCTGGAGGCAGACTCAGTCATGTGGACAGTTGAACGTGTTGCCCACACCTGCAAATACAAGGACACAAAGTAACGTTTAAAGAACTGCATTTATTGTCCTATCACAAAGATGCACACAATGAAATACACATATCCCAAATACCAACATGTCACTTGTTTGTTTTGGTTTTTGAGGCAACGTGTGCTGATCGACGTCTCAGGCTGGACATCTGGAAGAACATAAAGAAATGAATTCATAAACAAAGTAACACACTAATTAAACTGTACATGTACTGTACATATGTGATCTTGTGTTGATAATAGGGGTGGGGCGATACAGCTAACCCACGATTCGATACTGTGACGATATTTGGCCCACGATAATGACAACATCACGACACACAATATCTTCTATTGTCATAACCTGGCTCAAGAGTTATGACAATAACGGAAGGGACACTGCGGATTGCGATTAATCAAAAGGTTTATTATAACAAAATAGATAATTGTAAGCAAAATAATGAAATATATGGTGTGGTTTGTCAGTATTCATCAGTAATGTAAGTGTGGATGAGTGAATAATAGGATGTGGGGTGTTGTCAGGTGCAAAACAGAACAAAAGAAGCTGAGAGTCGGCCAGACGCCCATGGCTGCTGGATGGAGAATGGGGAAGAGACCGAGCAGCACACGCAGTCGGCCTTTTATCCTGCGGGGGGCATCGGCACAGGTGTCCTAATCGGAAGATGCCACTCCCACATCCACCACTACCTAGAAATGGGAAAACAGCTGGGAGCCACAACAAGTTATATAGAGACAGGGTCGTCACAATATGTGACTGAAAAAGAAAAAAATACCCATAAAAAGGAAAATGCCTGTGATCTTGCATTTATTCCAAAACTTTGTATAATGTACAAACAAACGTGCACTGCACAAGCAAACATATTAAAGTGCATGAACATTAATAACTTTCATGTAAACAAGGACAGTGCTTTCTGGTAATGTAAAGTCAGTAGCAACTTGTCTTATCTCAACTTGGGGACTTGGGATATACAAACCGACGGGAAGATGAAAGAGGGAAAAAAAATCCTTTCACTGCCCCGATTCTGAAAATCAATAAAAAAATGATGCAGACAAAATAAATAAATAAATAACCGCGTCCCCAAAATATACGGGACAAAGTGAAGTGCGTCCCCCATCAGTTCATTACGGGACAGGCTTTTTAGTTGCCAAATATGGGACAATCGCGTATTTTACGGGAGGGTTGGCAACCCTATCTAGACCACAGACGGAAATTAAATGAGGTTTTGTCATTTTCCATAAAAAACGGGACAAATTGTGTCCCGGGAGAGATTTTATCTTTCCCGGGACAGGTGGTGAAAAAAGAGAACAATTCTGGGAAAAACGGGACGGGTGATAGCGAACGAGGCAGCTCTGCAGATTCGTAGTGTTGCCATTGTATTTTACCTTCGCAAAACAGTTGTTGCAGATTGCATATTCTTTATGAAGTTTCCTCCCGTCATCCGTCTCGTAAAAGCCAAAGTGGGTCCACACTTTAGACTGGTAACTTGCGGGTGGGTCTTTGATTTGTTTTCCGTTGTTGGTATTTTCCGCCGTTCTTGCATGTGCTCTTCCGTTGTTAACTCGTCTTATTCACCGGCCGCTGCTTACGCCTACTTGACTCTTACGGGATTAGCGCCCCCACAAACAGGACAGGAGAGATTAAGCCTTAGCCTCACTGAACCACACGGGATTGGACGGGATGTCTGTGTGAAATGCAGTCTCAACAGCTGTTGGTACTGTCTATAAAAAAAAGAGAAGAGGAAATCAGAGTCAACTTAGGATAAGTGTTCATTTTTAAAATAAAAAGTTGCACAGTTTGACAAATACACGATTGGGGGGGGGGGAAAAAGAGGGATGAACAGGTTACCTCAACCTCCTGTCCAACAAGAGTCCATTCAGGAGCAGGTCCATACACTGGCATGTGGACAGGACCTGTCACAACCACTCTGGGAGACACCCTGGGCGATGATTGGTTGTGGCACAACACCCCTGGCCTAGGTGAAGGGGGTGCGAGCTGATGGAGCATGCAGCATGCAGACGCTCCACCAAAATCAGTCCTGAGGTGCACGTAAACAGAAAACAACATGTTAACACATATTTGTCATATCAAATGAAGAGCAAGTAAGGCTGAAGAAGGCAAAACTTACACCATCATGACACCACCATGTACAGCTGACGAAGGGGGAGGTGATCGGCCATATACACAAATGTTAAACCTGGAAGAAGTGTCACATAATCAATTATGTAATCACACAATTCTAAGAAATATCTGTTAGCACAGTGTCACTGAAGAGAAAAAAATACAACAAAAATATGTATTTTACACACCCATCCATGCAGCAACACGATGATATACTTGACGTAGCGCTGTTTGTAGTTCTGGCTTGACAGTCAGGCGAGGTGGAAAGTCAAGCACAAACACCTACAAAATAGTTGTATAAAAAAAAAAAAAACCCAAACAAACATAAAAATGCAAAATAAATTCATGAATATTCTTGTTATTGAACTATGGATCATGGAATTACTTGATATTGATAAAACAAAGTGGCGATGACATTCATGTGTTCAAATTTGTTTGTCACAGCAGATAAACAAACCTTGGGCCAGCGGTCCAACACAGTTGCCAGTAGCGCAGCAAAATCCTGGGCGGAATCTGTTACAAGCCCGTGTTCAAGGTTGTTGCCCGGGGCGAGAACACAAAACCATCCACAAGTGGACAGAGATGTGAGTCTCCCACCACCAGAACAAAAACAGAAAGAAACTCGTGGCTTGACAAAATCACGACCCATACCTTCTTGTCTGGTTGCTGGGCCTTAAGAACGAACTTGCACTGTTTTGTCAGTCAGGAGCAAAACGGGCCATCTTCGCACCCAGGTCGCTGACCAGTACCGCACCCTGTGTAAATTGACAAAAAAGAAAAATCTAAATATGTTTTTGTAAGATTTATTTGGAATACAACATAACAACACAGGCAGAACATGAAATCATGAACGTGGAAGTACTCACGACGTTCAAAGTCCTTCCGAGGTGGAAAAGGTGTCCAATCCCGTTTTTGCTCCAGGCGTCGTTTCATGGCCAGAGAGCGACGGAATGCCTTGGTGTTCGGCATCTGAACAATGAAATGAAAGATTGTGTCATTTTCAATGAAGGACAATGATAACACAAGTTTAGAGAAAAAAGTGATGTTTTCTCACACACGACATCAAAACACAGAAAGGTTTCTGTACCTTTGCAGCTGGAGACGATGAGCTTAAATCAATAAAGCAAAAGAAAATGTGTATGTGTACTCTTGGACCCTAACCCTAATGCCATACAAGTCTATGGGGTGAAATTTCAACTTTGTCCTACAGATATGGGGCCACTTGCTTTTTCATCAGGAGCCCCCAAGAAGCACCCACGCCAAATTTGGGGCTTCTAGTACTTGAGGAACCCGAAACCCTAACCTTAATTTCAGCTAAGCCTAACCCTAACCCTAGTTTCAGCCTTATTGTTAACCCTAATTCAATGCAAGTCTATGGGGTGAATTTTCAACTATGTCCTAGAGACTTGGGGCCACTTGCTTTTTCATCAGGAGCCCCCAAGAAGCGCCCACGCCAAATTTGGGGCTTCTAGTACTTGAGGAACCCCGAAACCCTAACCCTAATTTCAGCTAAGCCTAACCCTAACCCTAGTTTCAGCCTTATTGTTAACCCTAATTCAATGCAAGTCTATGGGGTGAATTTTCAACTATGTCCTAGAGACTTGGGGCCACTTGCTTTTTCATCAGGAGCCCCCAAGAAGCGCCCACGCCAAATTTGGGGCTTCTAGTACTTGAGGAACCCCGAAACCCTAACCCTAATTTCAGCTAAGCCTAACCCTAACCCTAGTTTCAGCCTTATTGTTAACCCTAATTCAATGCAAGTCTATGGGGTGAATTTTCAACTTTGTCCTAGAGACATGGGGCCACTTGCTTTTTCATCAGGAGCCCCCAAGAAGCGCCCACGCTAGATTTGGGGCTTCTAGCCAATGAGGAAAAATTTGGAGCAGACAGGACAGGGTTACAGCTGAGAAGGCACTTAAGATCCTCAAAGGACTGTTGCCACTCACTAGACCAAACAAATGGTTTCAATGGACTGGTTAATTCTTCTCTCGTGGCCGGCAGCTCCACTGCCTTGGTGCTGGAGATGCCCGCTCAGGGGCGCCGCCAGGAATTTTGGGCCCCCTTCAAAAAAACAAAAACAAATGGGCCTCCTGTGCGCAGCGCTTGTCAAAAGCACATCACTCAAAAAATACAGTATAGTTCAATAATAGTGCTTGAGTCCATCTTTGACAGTGTCAATGTATTTTTATTGTGAATTCGCCACAAAGCAAACTCTTAACATTTATCAATGATTCATGAAAAAAACACTTGATGTCTCTCAGACAAAGTTGAGCTTTGACCTTCATAGACTTGCACTGCATTAGGGTTTAGCGATAAGGCTGGAATTAGAGTGAGGGTTTCGGGGTTCCTCATGGGCTAGAAGCCCCAAATTTGGCATGGGTGTGTCCTGGAGGATCCTGATGAACCTGAAAGTGGCCCCATGTCTCTGGGACAAATTTGACCTTTGACCTCCATGGACTTGCATTGAATTAGGGTTAACGATAAGGCTGAAACTAGGGTTAGGGTTTTGGGGTTCCTCAAGAACTAGAAGCCCCAAATTTGGCGTGTGCGCTTCTTGGGGGCTGCTGATGAAAAAGCAAGTGGCTCCATGTCTCTAGGACAAAGTTGACCTTTGACCCTCATAGACTTGTCATTAGGGTTAGCGATAAGGCTGGAATTAGAGTGACGGTTTTGGGGTTCCTCATGGGCTAGAAGCCCCAAATTTGGCGTGGGTGTGTCCTGAAGGATCCTGATGAACCTGAAAGTGGCCCCATGTCTCTCGGACAAAGTTGACCTTGGACCCTCATAGACTTGTGTGGCATTAGGGCTATCGATATGCGATACAAACCTGGTGAGTTTAAGACTTAGTGACTCTACGTACATGAATGTATGGGGTACCCCGTCCTTACTTTGTTCCAACCTTCCCTCCACAAACCTGGCTGTCCAGTGCAGAAGTCAAAGTGAGAGAGAGAACAAAGAAGGAGGAGGGCCTGTGACGCCACTGCTGATTGGCTCGTTGGTTGGTTGAATGAGCCAATTCTAGAGCTCCCCTCGGTGTCCACACACTGCAAAATATATCTAAGAAACAAACACTTAAATTGAGAAAGAACAGGCTAGAAACAAGTCAAATTATCTGCCAATGCAGTAAGATATTTAGACTTGGTAAGATTTCTTAAAATAAGACGATATATCTAGGCATTTGAAGAATGGAAAAACTCTCTGAAATAAACAGTAAAGCACTCATTCCAAGGACTGTACTAAGTCAAATAAACTTGATACTAGCTTCTCAATTCTTTTTTCACGTTTGCTTCTTTCTTAATTTGAATGAAAAGATCTTAAAACCAGACCTATATTCACAATATTAGCTTTTTTTTTCTCAAAATGAGACAAAGCATCCATCCCCCCTACGCCCATTCCCCCCCCCAAAAAAAAATTCAGCAAACAGAATTAATATTGTCAACAACTATTTATTCACTTAAATTGTTGACAGTGCCTTCACTGCCTTGTAATAAAAACGTCACTAAGGCATTGCATCTTAAAACAATCTCAAGCAATCATTTCTAGAACGCAAGTAACAATTGTTACAATATTCACCGTCATCATTATTGAATATTGATTCAGATTCCCTGACACTCAGTTACACAAAAAAAACAAAAAAACAGTATGGGGACAGCATATAGTGTTGATATATACTGATAACATGTTTGTTCCAACAGACTCCCACCCACCCTCAAGTTACAACTACCAGGGGAGTGTATCACTACCTATGCCTAGTACACAGCTCTACTCCCCAATAAAATCTTTCCATTCTGCCATGGTCTTTTTTGTATGAGGCTGTGGTGTCTCACTCATGGATAGTGTCCTGTAGCACTTCTGTCTGAATGACAGAGAGAAGGGTTGCCACACACTTTTGGATATGTGAGGTGCAGGGCATAGTAGTAACCCATCAGATGAAGCAGACCATCACTCAAGTCTTCCTTGGCAAGCGTGGTGGCGGGAGTGGCTCCAAGACAGATGAGACAGCAGGTCCCATCAAACAGCAACACAGGCTTGCAGAAAGACCTCTTCTGCGAGTACATTGTGGGATCTTCTGTTGGCTAAAGAAAAAGAAGAAGGAAACGCCACATCCATGCATGGAACTATGAAGTGTTGAATGTGAGAAAATGCAAACAAACTTTCACCTGAATGACATGAAGCAGTGCCTCACTGGCATGTCCCAGCTTCTTCGGTGGTGGACTTGGTGAAGGAAAGAGTGTGGGGAGTGCCCTGAGCAGCGCGATGGAATATTCCACTGGAATAGAACAAATCAACTTTGAGTTCAAAGTTAGTCTTCCTAAAAATGAGTCTTATTAGGTTTGTGTTGATCACAAAAAAAATCTTATTTTTTCAGCATGAAGAGTATTACCATTCTGCATCTATTCATTCAGCGCAACATAAACCATCCTATGTCCAAGGAAACAGCTACACAGTCAATTAGAGACACAGCAAAATGACTCTACTAAACTACATCCAGCGTTATGCGTGGCTTCATCACTTCATTTTTTTTCCAAACACCATAAAATTACACATTGGTGCAGAAGTCTTCCCATCTCTTTTTTTAGTTCATCAATGAATTTTCTGTTGCCCTTATCCAGAATGCGCCGCAGCTCATTCATCGCCTATAATGCAAGTCAATGTTAAAATCTGCAAAAATGCTTGCTTTTCATCATAAACCAAAACAAGTTCATCACTTACATGATAAAGATCCTTGACACATGGATATGCATCCAGGATCTTTGTTGGCCTTGTCCTGTTCTTTCAGAACATCACTATCGATGAAGGATCTTCTTGCTTGAAACTGCAGGTCAAGAATTTGGGAGACAGCATCTTGGTTGGGTTTTGGTTTCTTGTACAGCTCCTGCAGGGTCTGATAATGTCTGGCCTGTGCTGTCAGACCATCTTTGGCTGATGAAATGGAGGAGACAAATCAGTAAATCAGTCAAATGGATGAAATTGTTTGGAGCATCAAAATATATCAAATGACAATTCAAATGTAAAAATGCCTGTCATATATCATGATATCCAAAACTATCATAACATTGCCTAGCTTTCATACATTATCATTATTATTAAAATGGACATGTTTCTACTTACGTGAAGTGTGGCCATTATCAGAACTGCGCCCTGGTGTGTGACACAAAATAATTGTTGATCCACCAATTGAGTCTGCATCATGATCTTCTTCTTGGTCACTTGCTGAGAAGTCAATGTGATGCCTTTTCTTCTTGTGGCCCCTCTCTGGTGAATCTCTTGTGAAGATTCTTGTAAGTGCTCGCCTGTGGTAAATAAAATTCCACTCATTGAAAGAACAAATAAAGATGGAACGTGAACATGCACAGATAAAAAAAAGTATCAGCCAAAAATAACCACACGCTTCAAAATCTTCAAACTTATTTCACAAAAAGTGCGCAAAATAATATAATCACTTACATGTTTCATTGTTTTGTCTTAATCCTTCAGCATGGGATAATACTCCACTAGTCTTTTAGCCATTGCAGTGACTTCATGCTTAGAAGGGTACCGGACCCCCTCTCCTTGCTGACTGGCTCTCAAGATAGAAATCATGCTGGTGACAGTGTTTCTCACCAGCCTGCATCTCAGCTCTTTGAACATGACACATTTCCCCTCACTGGCAGTGCGGGCCATCTGGAAGTAGTGCTTACGAGTTTGCTCCAACTCACTGTCTGTATAGAGGGTGGGCAAACTTTTTTAGCAACGGGCCACATGACAGACCTGCATCGAGTCGGCGGGCCACGGAAGGGGGGGTTGTAGGTAGGTACAGAATTCATAATTCAGTGCCTTGGAGCGAATAGCTTCGCCACTCAACTGGCCAAGAGACATGTGGCCTGTCCTTCTCCAATGCAAGCGGGTGGGAAAAGCACAGGAGTTGGTGTCTGCTCTTTTCTTAGAAGACAGCCTGCAATATGATGTTGTAAAGGAAGCAATTTTTCCTGCTTATGAGCTTGTTCCTGAGCCCTACTGGCAAAAATTTAGGAACCATAGAAAATCTAGTGGTCAAACCTTTGTCGAGTTTGCATGGGAGAAAAGCAACCTCTTTGATAAATGGTGTGCAGCTAATGATGTCAAAAATGACTTTGAGTCACTCCGTGAGCTCGTTCTTTTAGAAGATTTTAAAGACTCTTTGCCAGAGAAGGTGGTAATGTTCTTGAATGAACAGAAAGTGTCGTCATTGTCCAAGGCTGCTGTCCTCGCAGATGAGTTTGTGTTGACCCACAAAAATGTCATCTCATCTTCCCCCCCGATCGGACAGGCCTTCTGCTTCTCGTCCCACAAGAGCCGAGTCTAGCCACCTCCCCCTTGAAAAGGCTAGAGGGAAGGGACTTCTGGTTTGGCCATAAAGCGGTAGACTGCGCGACACCAGGGCTCTCGACCATCCAGGGTAAAAACTCCCCGAAAACTTGAATAACTATTGGCAGATATCATATTAACTACAAAGTGATCAGGGGAACGTTGGAATGGGAAGGAAAACTCGATTCAACCAAAACAGAAACACGGTAACAGACAATATGGCGGAACTACCAGCTTGCTCTGAAACAGAGGGAGATGGCGAAACGAACTCCTCGTGACTAACGACGCGAAAAAGGGCTCGGACATAGAAATTATTAGCAAGGAGATACGGGATTTAAAAACGGAATCAAAAGAAGTCCTTCGCACGTTTGGAGAAACACTGAGGAACGACGTGGAAAAAGACTTGGACGACTTCAAAGACGAAATAAATCAACAACTTGCGAAAGTCATCACCGAACAGGAGCTCCAGACCGGCAAGATCAACGAGGCTGAGTCGCGGATTGAAAAGCTAGAACGTTGGGCACAGGAAGCTAATGACGCTCTGGTCAGGACAAGTTAACTGACCTGGAGTCCAGGCCGAGGAGAAACAACCTACGTATCTATGGAGTCACTGAAGGAGAGGAGGGAGAATCTGTGGCCAAGTTTGTGGAAGACCTGCTGAAAAGCGAACTGCACCTGCCAGCAGATTTTAATTTCCAAATTCAGAGAGCACACCGCTCATTTGCACAGAAGCCAGCGGACGGTGCCCAACCGAGACCCATCATTGTTAACTTTCTGGAATTTACTACCAAAGAGAGGGTCCTGAGAGAGCTATGGACAAAGAAAATAGAACTGGGGAATAAAGTACCGTCATTCCATCACGATTACGCGACAGAGATGGTCCAAAAGAGAAAGGAGTACAACACTGCTAAAAGAATCCTGAAGGAGAAGGGCATCCGCTTCCAGACGCCATTCACCAAGATGAGGACCCACTGGGATACGGGAACTCGAACCTACAACAGCGCAGAGGAGGTAAAGGAGGAATTGGCGAGACGCGGCCTGGCGGAGAAGACGGCGGTGGCGACGGGTGCGGAGGGGCCTGCGGCACTCGGTGCCCCGCACTACGACGGAGTGGCAGTGCAAGGAGGGATCCTGGAGGGGCTACGCATCAGCAGCGACACGAGCCAGAGAAAAGCTACAAGAGTTTCAAAGATTCTTTGATTAAATTCAGAGAATACAGGGAAGAAAGCTGGTAGGGATGTTCTAGTATGACCGGTGTTTTTAGTTGAGAAATTATTCAAATTGAATTCCCATGTTAATAGAAAAGAGACTGTGGGAAGTCCGGGTCGCTCCTTTTTTTCTAACGTTGGACTCATTTAGAATGACTAAAATACTCATTGCAGGTTCAAGTGTCATTTCTAAGTTAGGTTAGATTTTTGACTGCCTTCACGCGGGCCGGACAGAGACACGCCGTAGTTTGGCCATGCCTGATCTACAGGAAACACATCTCTCTCAACAAGAGCACGACACACTGAAAAGATTTGGATATAGAAATGTTTTTTTTAGCTTGTTCAGGAAAGGCCCAAAGAGAGGTGTCACAATATTAATCTCTAATTCTATCAGTTTTGAAGTTGTTAAAAAAATAAATGACAAAGAAGGGAGATATGTAATAGTCAAAGGGAAATTGGATGATAACTCAGTTACTTTGGTCCAGGGTTGGACAAGTGCTTTTTGAAATCACTGTTTGAGATCATAGCTGTGGAAAGTGAAGGAATACTAATATGTGCAGGGGATTTCAACATGATTTAAAAGCTAAACTCGACACAACTAATGGCAACAGAAGTCAGACCCGCCTGTCGAAACTTGTCAACGTCTCTCTAGCCGAACTAGGGATGTTTGATGTTTGGAGGGACCTCCACCCGTTACAGAGGACTATTTTTTTTATTAACATTACAGACAGATACAGAATAGAGGAATGTAAAATAGGAACGACTGACTTGTACTGACACAGTATTAATGACCTTATTATTTGTCTAAATAAGAGGAAGAAAAACACACTTTGGAGATTAAATGTGGGTATGCTAAATAATCCAAAAACACTGGAGGAGGTTAAGAAAGAGATTAAATGCTCTATGGAGGAGAACATAGATAGTCCAGTAGACACTACCATACTGTGGGACACAATTAAAGCTGTGATGAGAGGGAGGTTAATAGCAAGGGCAGCCTATCAAAAAAAGACTAGATGTGGCGAAAAATTGGGGTGGTGGTGGTGGGGGGGGGGGGGTTGCCTGACAACGCCACCTGGGGAGTTGCACCCCAGGAAATAAACTATAATAAAATTCCACGGGCTACACAGGTTCGTTACGCTTTGAAATTTAAGAGGACGAGACGGACTTCCAATGAAACAGCTTTATTTGACAACAATTTAAAATAGACCAAGTTTAGCTGCCTGAGTGTCAAAGAAATAAGAACCATACCAAAAAGACTGTTCAACATAAGAAAATAAGGGGAACAGGGCCAAAGAAACCAAAGAAAACTCAAAAAAGGGGATGAAAGAATTCCTTGACTCATTGGACCTACCAGCCATTGGAGATGAGCAAAATAGAAAACTCATTTCCAGTATAACCAAAAAAGAAATAGATGCTGCCATTAGCAGGCTTAAAATCAACCAAAGCGCCAGGTAGTGATGGGTTTCCTAGTGAGTGGTATAAAACATTTGGAGAAGAATTAACCCGATACTCCTAAATTCTTTTAATCTGACTCTGACAGAGGGCAAACGGCCTCCCTCATGGAAAGAGGCTGTCATTCCAGTTATTCCAAAAGAAGGGAAAAATAAGGAACTTTGTGAATCGTATAGGCCCATTTCAATCTTAAATGTTGACTAGAAGATCTTTACTTCAATCATCTCAAAAAGACTTGAAAGTTTTATGCCGGACTTGATAGATGAGGATCAGTCAGGTTTTATAACAGGTAGGCAGACTCAAGATAACATTAGACGGGACCGTCTAGGGCTGGACGATAATTCCATAACGATATATATCGATCGATAGACGTGTGCTGCGATAGGAAAAAAAGGGGTGGATAAAAAGTTTGATAGAAAAAGTTTCACTTCCTTTTTCATCATAGCCAATCATGTAGCTTAATATTACGGTCATTTCTTCCTCCAACCAATCGCAAACGCAGACACAGCGGCTCCACGTTGTCGGAGGAATCCGCTGCCAGCGCCAGCACCAAGCAAGTAAAGCAGACCAAACTGGACTTCTTGCAGTAAATACGACAAAGCGTCCAAGCGCCATAAGGACATCACCCATGTAGTAACATGCTTCATAGCGAGGGATATGCTGCCAATAACCACCGTTGAAAAGCTTGGCTTCAAACAGCTTCTCGCCACTCTTGACCCGCGATATGAAGTTCCAGACTGCAAGTATTTTTCAAACACAGCTCTTCCTCGTCTGTACAACGAGTGCAGGGAATCAGTGCAAAACGAGCTGTTAACCGCCACAACTTCAGACCTCTGGTCGAGTCGCACGTTCGAGCCCTATCTCAGCCTATTTTTTTTTTAATAAATAAATAAATAAATAATAATAATGATAATAATAATAATAATGATAATAATAATAATAATAATAATAATAATAATAATAATAATAATAATAATAAAAACAAACAAACAATTCAGTTGTGTTTAAAAAAGGTGGTTGAATAAAAGTTTGAATTTGAATTCAGTGCTTGTGTGTTCTTTATTAAAAGTCTGTCATGAAGTAATAGTATAAAACATCCAGCGCTGCAATTAAAATATGTTTTAAATTTTTTTGATAATTATCGATATCGATCAATATGACTTTTTTTTATATCGATATGCTTTTTTTCTATATCGTCCAGCCCTAGGACTGTCCTATACATAATAGATCAGCTCCAAAAGTTGTTACTGGTGAGCCTTGACTGTGTGAATTGGAGATTTCTGTATCAAGTTCTTGGGAAACTAGGGTTCCAAGAAAAGTTAATACAGTGTATTCAAGGTCTCTACCAAGAACCTACGGCAAGGGGGAGGGTCTGGCGGAGGTGGAGACAATTCTGATGGTGGGTATAAAGGAAAATGGGAGGAGGGGGGGTTGCCTGACAACGCCACCTGGGGAGTTGCACCCTAGGAAATAAACTATAATAAAATTCCTCGGGCTACACAGGTTCGTTACGCTTTGAAATTTAAGGGGACGAGATGGACTTCCAATCAGTCAGCTTTTTTAACAGGTAGGCAGACTCAAGAAGACATTAGACGGGTCCTATACATAATAGATCAGATCCAAAAGCAGGGCCTGCGAGCTGTTACTGGTGAGCCTTGGCTGTGTGAATTGGAGATTTCTGTATCAAGTTCTTGGGAAACTGGGGTTCCAAGAAAAGTTAATACAGTGTATTCAAGGTCTCTACCAAGAACCTACGGCAAGGATAAAGATTAATGGTACTCGTCAAGGATGTTGCCTTAGCGCTACATTGTTTGCTATGTTCATTGAGCTGCTGGCACAAATGATCAGACAAAGTAAAAATCTAAAAGGAATACATATAGGAGAGCAGGGACATCTAACAGGGCTTTTTGCTGATGATATTATTTTGGTTCTCCAAGACCCGGACAGAACATTACCTCATTTGATGTTGATAATAGAAACCTATGGTAAATACACAGGCAACAAGTTACATGTGTACGTGCTGCCCTCAATATCAGGCACGATGGAAATAGATAGAGGCCGGCAGAGAAACGACTCTCACACTGG